>NW_022436971.1:13783492-13888886 GCF_009761245.1 Sapajus apella
CACACACACCCTCCAAACCCCACACACACACACACACACACACACACACACACTCTCCAAACCCCACTACACAAACACACTCCAAACTCCACCACACACACACACACTCCAAACCCCACCCCACTATACACACACACTCCAAACCCCAACACTCACACACACACACACCAAACCCCAACACACACTCCAAACCCCAACACCCACACACACATTCTTCCCTCCAAACCCCACCCCCCATCCCCCCCACCCCCACCACACACACGCTCCAGGCTGCACAGCCTGAAATCGCCTCCCAGTCTGGGCCGCTCACATCTGAGATCCTTGGGAAGGCATCTCAGGCTAGAAGCTGCGTATCAGAGGATCACAACGACACCTTGTGACTCAAGCGAGCATCTATACTGGGTTTCCAAGCTCCTTTTCAGGAGTGGCTGTGGGGAAAACAGTCTTTCCAGGGGCTTCCCTCCTGCGGCAGCTCTGTGTGAGCCCTGGGCAGTGAGCGATGCTCTGGCCAGGCCAAATTAAAGTCAGAAGCGAGCTGAGCAATACAGGAGAGCCTACTTGGGAGCAGGAGGCAGGGCCTCCGCTGTACCGTGTAAACCCTGCATCTCCAACTTGTACAAGACGCAGAATCCCCTGAAGGACCTCTTAAAACGGATAACCCAGTCCCTCGTCCACGGTTAGATTCAGCAGGTCTAGGGTAAGTCCCCAAGCATTTGTATTTCTAACAAGTCCCCTAGTGCTGGAACTGCAGACTCCACTGTGAGAGGCACAAATGTAAATGGCTTTTAGACCTGAACAAACAGAGCCACAGACAGCTCCCTTTCCAGCCAGTTATTGTTGACCTTGTGCTGTGCCAACTTCAGCCACGTTGGTACCAAAACAGTCCCTTAAGGAACTCCCCCCCTCCTCACAAGTCGGATCCACAGCCTGGCTGGTCTCCAAGGCCAGCACCACCCGGGAAGGGGCCTTTGTCAAAGCGGAGACTTTTTTTTTTTTTTTAAAGGCTGTGCTGCCAAACCAAAAGCGATTGTGCCCTCAGGTGGCCATTTGGGCCCACTGACTTCCGGGGTCAGCTTCTGTCTGTTCAGGTTCTGGTTTCCTTGAGGTACCAAGCCCCCCCTGCCTGGCTTGCAACAGAAGTGACACTGACCACCACCTTCGACGCAGCAGGAGTTGAAAAGGGGGGTGGAAGCAGAAAGGCAGAAAACCCAGTGGCATTTTCACCGCCTTCTCTTACTTTAAGGCAGAGATGGGGCACAGTGCTGCTCCCAACTAGATCTGAAGATCAAATACAAAATACAAAAGGTAGTGGTCAAAAATTAGCCAGGTGTGGTGGCATGTGCCTGTGGTCCTAGCCAGTTGGAGGCTGATGCAGGAGGATCACCTGAGCCCAGGAATTCAAGGTTACAGCAAGCTATGATCGCACCACTGCACTCCAGCCTGAGTGACAGAGCAAGATCCTGTCTCCCAAAAAAATGAAAATAAGAAAACAGACTTTAAATAATAAAAGAGCAGAGGCAGACGAATGTGAGTGGAGACGGGACAAATTTCTCCTGGAGCAGCGGATGAGGGTACACCACGTTTCTATTCTACCAGCCAGTTTTTTAATTTTTTAAGATGCAGCCGACTTATTTCCTCCAGGGCTATAGTAGGGCCACGCGCATTCCCTTTTCCTGGAAAGGGCACTCTGGGCTCCGATGCTGATGGCCAGTGGCCCCATCATCAACATTCCTCGGCCTCCAATGCAAGAGTGCTGATGTGTCAGTGTTTGAGAACCAGGCTATAAAGCATTTTAAACATTCAGGTGATCACAGCTGAGACACTGCGGAAATCCAAGCTCCCAAGCTCGTTTCCCCTGCACATGTGAGAGCTGCCTGCAGAGCTCCGCCAGCACGTGGGAATCGACAGGCCCAAGACAACAGTCTAGACGAATCTTTATTTTATAGATAAAAGAGCCCACACACTGAAGTCAGAGTTGGAACAAATCCGTGACAGTCCAGAACAAAATGAGGTTTTGTTTTTTAAGATGCAAAAGCATTAATTCTACAGGCACCTAGAGATGAACTGTTTGGATTTAGGCTTCGTTAGGAATTCAGCCTAGGATCTTGGCCAGCTATGTTGCCTTTAGGAGCCAATACTTTTCCATTTATTCCAGAAATGCTTAGGCTGACACAGGTAAATCAACAGGAAATCTCCTGCCAGGTCAACATGTAAAATCAATAGGAATTATGACAGTTTTCAGCTTATATGATTGGACTAGTCAAGGATTTTGATTCATTCAAAATGAAGAATGAATCTGGGGTATACGACAGAGAAGAGTCCAAAAAATGAGGACAGCAGATGTGAGGCTGGGGAACTGCCATGTGCTAAACACTGATTCTGGGCCAGGCCCTGGGAGGCACTTCATGAAATTCACTTGACTGAAACCTCCCTGCTCCTGAATCATCCACCAGGGCAGAGAGGGCCCCTGGGTACGGCCTGCCCTCTATTCCTTCATCCCTCGGTCCCTCCCAAGTTCATAGAGAAGGTTGGTCTTTTAACCATTTAAATCTGAAATATCAGGAAAAAACATCTGTTCTAAATCATGAACAATTCACAGCCTGAAGATATATTTTTAGAATATGCTTGATAACATCCCCCAGAAAATCAACAACTTAATAACTTACCAAAAACTATGTAAAATTCACACGCCTGATTTTCAGAGAAGTCTTTCATCGGTCTCATTTATTGCAATATTTTCTAACTTTGCATCCAGTGCAACACAATGAAGTATGATAGTGATTATATCATTGCACCAGCATATATAAATACGGATCGAATGTAAATAAAATGTGCTTGCAGCGGTGATCCAAACCTAAAATTGCCAAGGGAAGTCTCTTTGAAAGTATAATTATTTTTCTCCAATGTACCAGGTATATGTTTTTCTCTATGCCAGGTATACGTATTTTTCTTCATCACAGGTGACAACCACTGGATGACTTGTCACTAGGTGTGACTCGTTTCCATAGGGCAACTTTGAAATGTGTGGTCCAAATACAGCATTCCAGCACATGACCTCAGCGTCACTGGGTTATAGTCATGTACACAGAGATAAATCAGCTTTCATATGCATGAGTGCAGCCCATTGACAACCTCATTTTCAGAAGCCGGCCTTGCGAGGGCTCACACTGAACTTGACACAGATCTGAGAGTGTGACTTTCTGGAAGACATGCTTTGTTTCAGGGTGCAGTGATGTGGAAGTTTAAGGTACCTCAAAATTCAGAGTCCAAAACTGCATGCTCTGAAACTCCACCTGGAGAGCGCGCTGCAGAGGGACGCTCGGAGGTGAACGGCATTGAGGGATGCGTCACCCCATTCTCGCAGCCCGAGTTCCTCCCGGGCGCAAAGGAGAAACTGTGTGAACCTTTGCAGGCCAACATGAGCTTATACTGAGTTCACAGCAGTTAAAATTCACTCAAAAATACCCTCATTGCATAAAGAATGAATACACCCTCCTTAGGTTACTAGTGAACAAGTGCAGAGGAGTTAGTTAAGGCAGGACTATTTTCTTCTTTTGAGAAGGAGTCTGTTGCCCAGGCTGGAGTGCAGTGGTGCAATCTTGGCTCACTGCAACCTCAGGCAGGACTATTTTAAATTATTTTTAATGTCTCCAAAAGGGAATCTGCGCATGCACACCCGTTTCTACAGAAATCTGCAATCAATGGCAAATCCAGGTTTGCCTTTGTGTGTCCACATGAACCGTTCGGCAAAGGCAGTCGATGCTAACAGAGCCCACCACTACAACGGAGGCAACGACCCTGTGGATTTTCTTTCACAGAAAGAGTAAAACTGCATTCAGCTGTTCCATTTTTTGCCTCCTGTCACTCTAACGATGAAATTTAAATAGGAAAATGTTTCAGTCATTAGAGTAAAACACTCTTTAAAAAAATAATGCTTCGAAAAGTAAAGCAAAATCTTTTACCAAAATAATTCTTACACTTTTCCAATGGTTCTTTCCATAAGCCAGTGTAATAAACAAGTAAAAGAATCACATTCTATCGGCTTAAAGAATGCCACTCAAATTATTACTTTTTCACTTGCCCTTAATTTGAGTGGAAAAAGCTAAGGAAAAGAAATGACCTCATAAATTCCCAAAGAAGGTCAGTCTATGAGAAAGACAGAATAAGGCCCTTTGAGGAGACTAACACAGATTATCTTTTGAATATATCAATGACTGTGGTATAGAAAGAATATGACTGAAATGCCTATCACAGTAACCTAAGCAGAGTAAAACCATAAATAATATCTACAAAGAATATATTTTAACTTCTTGAAACTATTTTCTTAAAACCAACCAGTTTCTTTGGAGGGCTCCCGATAGGAGTTGGTATTGTTCTCATTTGGCGTACGTGCGCTCAAGTCGACGTCTTCTGCAGCGCCTTGCTGGATGGAAGGACGCGGCAGTGCCGAACTCACTCAAAACACCACCTTAGTAATATTTACTATCATTTTCATCCAAGGCGTTACAAAGTTGCCAAGAGCTAGGCAAAGCGCATTCTAAATAAAATGTCTGCCATTGATACGTTAAGGCATAAATATTCCGGCCGTGAGCCACAAAAAATAATGGGGGAGATATGCCAATTAAATAGGCTATCATTAACCAACGGAATTAAAGAAAAACTTATCACCTAAACATGAGACTAGTCAGCAAACACTGCAAGGGGCCCATCCACACGGCCAAATCTGAGGCCAGGCCTGGACCCGGTGACGCCTGGATTCCCATGGGAGACTCAGATCCAGGTCACGTGAGCTTTCACTTCCCTTCCCCACTGTGTTCAGAAGGCGGTGGCACTAACATCACTATAATGGAAATGTGCCCCCTACTTTGCTAATAACCGTGCACATCTGGCGTTCCTCGACTGACCCTGTCCTAGGCGGGGACAGCCCTCAGACAGCCACCTTCTTCCTCGGTTTCACCGGCCCAAGCTGCACATGAACCAACAGCTACTTGCTGGGGCAGGCCGGAAAGGTGGTCACTGGCATTCACCCACAACTGAGGAATGCTTTCCATGGTACAAATGCACCCAATTCCTCATCTAGAAAGTACTCCCTTCCTATCTTGCTTAGAAACATGCCCCCTGGGGTGGGGCGGGGAGAAATGCTTCTCAACTCTCTCTGCTGTCAGGCAAATGGCGATGCGTCAGGCTCCCAGCTGGAGCTGTGTGCTCTGGGGAGAACTATCTTTTAATGGGTGACCACCAGGCTCTGCACTTGCTGGCAAGAGGCTGCTTGGGACATTTTACGAGGAGGCAGAATGAATGTCCTGGTTTTCAAAAGGTGGCAGTGGCTCTCTCCAAAAGGTGAAGTTACTGAAGGTATCCGAGCAGGGAAAGTCTGAAGAATGGCTTCTTTTCAGCAATGGGAAAACATGGTCAACCACTTCACAGAGTCTGACGTACCTGGAAGGAAAGGGACATCGTCACTGCCACTGAGCGACACCAGCTACGCAACCGGGGCTGCATGCAGAAGTCAAGAGAGAGCTACAACCTCAAGGAGCGGACCACCTACTAATTCACATGACCGAAGTCATTCTAGAATAATTTGTTATTGATGAATCGGAAATGAGAGACAAAAATGAAGGGTATGCAAAGGAGGTGTCAGAGGAGGCCCTGGGGAAGAGGTGGGTAGGACCTGACTTCGCTTGAAGGACAGATGAAGGGGAGACAGCCGAGGAAAAGAGGGCAGGAGGACGTCAGCAGGACCAACGGACAGAGCCTGCGGCGGCGGTCACATTAGGGACATCGGGGGAAGAATCACAGACAAGGCACATCTTTGGAGGACCAGACAAAGATTGCTTCATTGCATAGTGAAAAGGAGCTGGGTCCGGGCTTAAGTAGACTGACTTGACCTTCAGCTCTGCCATTTACTAGCTGTGTGATCTTGGGCAAATGGCGTAACCTCTCTAAGCCAATTTCCTCCACTTTAAAGGGAGGAAAATAAAAACTATGCCACAGTTTTACGGATAATTAAATAAAATAACATATGCAACACTAAAGTAATGTATACTGGGTGCTCAAATGTATCTAAACAACAAATTATCAACATGTCTTAGGGGAAAAAGCCCTAATTGGCATGACGGTCAAGAGACCTGGGCTCTCCCACTGGCTGTAACCTCGAACAAATGTCTTGCCTTCCCGGAGCCCTTCATCCTTATAGTGTGTGGAGCTGAATTACAGCAAGGTTTCCCAATGCTCCCTACAATGTTCTCTTGCTCTCTTTTCTTTGCATGCCCAAAAAGCTGTTGTGTATTAGTTTCTGTGGCTTGTGCTATGAAAAGAAAGTTGCTACGTTGCATATGCATGTTCAGACCTCCAGGTACCTCCAAACTGAGATTCTGACACACCCAGCCCTCTGCCAGCCAACCCCAGATTCCCCCTTGACAGTCACTGATCCCTGTCTAGTTCCAAATTGCTAAGAACCTAAGGAACTTTCAAAATCCCAATCTCAGGAATTTGCATGTTGTGAGGTATAAAGTAACGTACTAAATAAGGCTGAGTGTGTGCATTGAATAAAGGACCTCTGAACGACCTATGAGAAACTGTATGCTTGCACAAAATGGGAAAATGATGTCTCTTAACACAAAACCAAGAGTTATGTCTTTCCTGGGGATTCAAACAAACAGACAGATTTTTTAAATACCTCCTGGTTTTAAGGCTTATTTGTCTGAGGTTTGTGGCTGCGGCAGGAAGGCCCCTCCCTGCAGGCTTGACTGCAAGCCTGCGGTGGGCACTGGAACCAAACCTGCTCTCACACGCTCTGAGCACCAGGCCAGTTCCATCTGCACGCCTTCCCGAGACCGACCTCCATGTGCGGGGCTCCTCCTGAGCAGGCAGAACTCATGCACAGACACTCACAGACACAGGGAAAAAGAACTGAGCTGCTCCCCTGTGTGGCCCCATCCATCTGAAGACATTTCAGATGTCTGTCCCAGTTCTGAAGGGAAAGCACCTACTTGGCTCAGAAACAGCTATTCCAAGTTCAATCCCAGAGAAATGTGTGCTTCCCGGGGGAGGAAAGCTACTCTCTCACAGGAACAACCCCACCTCCAGTCCAGGTGTAAATGACAGAAAGTCTGCAGAGCTCCACCCTAGGCCAAGCCCTGGGTGAGGTGTGCATTTTAACCCTAGGGCCTCAGTCAATGCAATGACCTCAGAGGCCACCTAGCCAAACCCTCTCCAATGCTGGAGTCCCTCTTTCCCTGCACCTCATGGCAAGACCTGCCACTTTCCCATTCCTGGACAGTGTCTCAATGGTTGAGAGTTACTTTTGATCCTGATGTGGTTTGGCTGTGTCCCCACCCAAGTCTCATCTTGAATTCCCATGTGTTGTGGGAGGGTCCCAGTGGGAGGTAATGGAATCATGGGGGCATCTTTCCCATGCTGTTCTCATGATAGTGAATAAGTCACGTGAGATCTGATGGTCTTATAAGGGGGAGTTTCCCTGCACGAGCTCTCTTTCTGCCTGCTGCCATCCATGTAAGACGTGACTTGTTTCTCCTTGCCTTCCACCATGATCTTGAGGCCTCCCTTTTATTTTTTTTTTTTTAAGACCAAGTCTCACTCTGTCACCTGGGCTGGAGTGCAGTGATGTGATCTTGACTCACTGCCATCTCCACCTCTGGGTTCAAGTGATTCTCCTGCCTCAGCCTCCAGAGTAGCTGGGATTACAAGTGCATGCCGCCATGGCCAGCAAATTTTTGTATTTTTAGTAGAGACAGGGTTTTACCATGTTGGTCAGGCTGGTCTCAAACTCCTGACCTCAGGTAATCTGCCCACCTCAGCCTCCCAAAGTGCTGGGATTACAGGTGTGAGCCACCACACCTGGCCTAAATCTTTTTTCCTGTATAAATTACCCAGCCTTGGGTCCATATCTTTATTAGCAGCATGAAAACAGACTAACACAGATCCTAAACAGAAACCTACTAGGTCCTCTCCAGTCTGGGGAATAAGGGAGGACTGGGAATGAGACACTGTCACAGTTGGCCACTTAGAACAATGGATGGGGCAGAACCACAAGGAAGGGTCAAGAAAGGAATCAAGCTCTGCAGTTTTTCGTCCAATCAGGAAGCAGCCTGACACTGACTCGCCTTCTGCAGGAGGGAACAGGGCCTTGGCTCCATCCTCCCCTCTCTCTGCATATACCTTGAGGACTGCTTGGATAATGGCATGGCTGTAGGGTTAGAGGAGTCTTATGGGGCACCAGGACTCCTGTTAGCCTGGAACTGCCCTACTGATACTCAATTAGAATCCAACTGGTGTAAGGACCATCTTGAAAGTAAAAATCTGCCCTAGAGAGAACTTATCTCTCTGTCTAAAACCACAGGAGCTACATGGAGAAAACCAATCCACAGGGATCTCCTAGAACCAAACTCCCCCTCTAACCCCTCCAGATAAAGAGGACCCCATCAGGCTCTCTGGGGTCACTAAGGCCCGAGGCTCTTTTCCAGGTCTGTACAGAGCAGGCCAGCAGAGGTGAAGTCTCTGAAATGGACAAGGCAGGAAGACACATGTCTGCCTGGGCTGATGTCACCCAGTGGGCCAACCTCCCCACAGCATGGAATGAGGAAGTGCGCTCCATTCTAAGAAGTCAGGAATCCAAGGGGAACAGGATAAAATCAAGAGTGATTCTAAGCCAGGTACAGTGGCTAATGCCTGTAATCCCAGTACTTTGGGAGGCCAAGTCAGGAGGATTACCTGAGGTCGAGAGTTCAAACCAGCCTGACCAACATGGAGAAACCCCATCTCTACTAAAAATACAAAATTAGTCAGGCATAGTGGAGCATGCCTGTAATCCCAGCTACTGGGGAGGCTGAGGCAGGAGAATCACTTTAACCCAGGAGGCGGAAGTTGCGCTGAGATGAGATCAGCCTGGGCAACAAGGGCAAAACTCCATATCAAAAAAAAAAGGAGTGATTCTAAGCACACAAGGATGCCTCATTAGAAAAAGTAATCCCATTTAGCCCACCAACTCAGGAAAAGTGGGCTTTGACCAAAAATATGAGGGGAATTCTTAACAATTGCACAGCAATGTTTCTGGTAAGAAACATTTGGTATGTGAAGAGATATACAGTTCCTCATCTTTAAATATAGCTTCACATGTTTCGGTTTGGTTACATTTCTCATTCACATTCTAGGCTTTCAAACCTAACTTGGCAAATCTAAACTACTAGTTTTCAAATTCATTTAATTCCATTCTGTAGCAGAATCTAACCATGAGTTTAAAATTTTAGACTCAGGGGGATCTGATTTAATTTCAGTTGTCTAAAAGTTACGTTCTGGACAAAATACAAGGAGTTGAAATATATTTTTTCAGATAAGAATTAGACATTAACATATAGGCAGCAAAGGAGATAAGGTACACTGCAAAGCGTGAAGTGCCATGTTAAAAGAGTGGAACTGACAGAATGATCACATAAAACATGTACAACACTCACGACGAGATGTTGGTCTTCGCGTGCTCCTGTACCAGCTCTCCTTTAGGGTTGACGGTAAATATTCTATTCAAAGACACTCCTACTTGCTTGTATGAATACACATCCTATATTTAGTAAAGGTGATTTAAAGTGTTCATTAGAAAAAAAGATTTCACTGTAAAAACACGTACATGGTATTTCTGATTTGATGACATCGCAAATTTTCATTAACCAAAGCTCTACCTCAAAGTGGTACAGTGACAAGAATATCCTTTGATGGGAAACTGTTCAATTAGACTTGCTCTCTGGGTCTCAATTCTCTCAACTGTTCAAGGACTGAGTTAAAGAAAAGACAACCTAGCCTATCCCCCGCAATTCTAACGTTCCTTCAGGTTATTCTCTGACCCATTTTCCTACTTCATGAAAATCTGTCATAACTTTCAAAAGTAGGACTTTCCCACGGAGCAATTAGTACCCAACCATATTCTCTAGAATACTTGGCTTTCCAGTAAATTTGGGCAATACATACAAAACCTCAAAGCACTTCTTTCATGATATCAGACAATACTAGACTCTTCAAACTTGAGATGCTGAATTCGCCATCATGGTTAGGACTAATTTTGCGGTTCCCTTCTGGTAGAAAGAACCAAATCCAATTAAATGTTCTTGCTTTACTGCTCTAATGAGTGATTTGGAATTTGGAGTTTTAAGCCCCACATCTCAAGCTTTGACCCACTTGCAAACCTTCAAAGAAGCCTGGAGGCCATAAGATAATTTGTAATCCTCCTGCCTTTAGATGTGGGCAAGTGGTTCTTCACCAGGCGGCTCCTTCTAGGATGAGAATCTGACTCTACATACAGTTCTAGGATGGGGCTTTCAGATGACAGCAACCAGAAAAGGCAGTCATTTCAAGGGTTCTTCCATACCCTGTCTACTACTTACAGCTGGCCGGTTTCCAAAAGCAGCATAAAAGGGTTCCGTATTGGGGAAGAACAGGTTTTTGATGTCTGTCAGACACTGGACTTTAAACTTTTCTGGCTTCTTTTCAATCACTTCTCTGTTAAACAAATAAATAATAGATTAACATGAGAGGCTACGCTTCCTTTAGCATCAAACTATTTTTTGCTGACAAAGCTGCCACAACACTAGGAAAACTCAAACCCTCAAAAGTTTAATATGTGTCAGGCAGTTAAGACATCCCAAAAAGCAGGAGATGGAAGGTGAACCCACACTTCCAAGTCTTTCTACCCATACCTCCAAGTCTTTCTACAAAGAAAACTCTAAGGATGAACCATTTCAAGAAGAATTCTGATCATCCAGGGAACAAAGAATGACAGAGCATTAAAAACAAAAAGGAACATCTCCAAATTAATTCGATGAGGCTAGCATAACCTTAAAAAAAACCCTAAAACAGAAAAGTATGAGCAAAGTGTGGACCCATCTCATTTGTGAATATAAGTGTAAAAATTCTAAAAAATATACATATACATAGATATGTGTGTGTGTGTGTGTGTGTGTGTGTGCAAATTACAGCAACGTATAAAAGCTGGGTTTATTCCAGGAATGAAATAGCAATTTAATATTTAAAATTAATATAACACATTGTCAGGTTAAAAGAGAAAACATGATCGTCTTAATAGATACAAAACGGGTATCTGATACCAGTTATCTTCCAACTTAAAATACATATATATATATATATAAATTTAAATTTAAAAGGAGGCATTTGATACAATTTAACATCTAATCCAAATGGAAACTCCAACCAGGAACAGAAGGGAATACTGAAAACACCTACAGTGAACATCTTATTAACAGTTAAAATCATGGTGGTCTGCATCAGCGTGTCAATTCATTGCTGTATGGCCCATCCTATCAGTGCAATAAAGTAAGAAAAATAAATAAAAGTTATACATGTTAGAAAGAATTCAGGGGAAAAAACTGTCATCACAAAAAACAAATATGCACATTAAAAGATGAAACTACACATGAATTACCAGAATTAATAAGACTAATAAGGTTAACAAGTCAATGTACAAAATTGCATGTTCATGCATCAGAAACAAGCAGAAAAGGTAATTGTGTAAATGGTATTTTAAATCAAATTTTAAAATATCAAATGTCTAGGAATAAACCCAACAGATGTGCCGGATCTTCATGGTTAAAATTCCTAATATTTTTCATGGCTGAAATATATTAGGAAAGACCTAAAGAAGTGAAGAAACTGACAGTACTCTTGAATTGGAAGATCCAGTATAATTTTGAGATATTAATTCTTCCTAAATTGCTCTACAGATTCACTGTGATTTCAATCCAACTCACAACAGGGTTTTGTATGTTTTGATGAAATTTGAGTCTACAAACTCCGAGGATGAGCGAAAGCCAGGCCTAGCACTTCTGCTGCTGGGAAGGTGAGGAGCCTCTGCAGCTGTGGGAACTGGGACACTATGGCATTGGCCAGTCTGTCCAGGCCTTTGCCAATGGAACAAAACAAAAAGCCCCAAAACAGAACCACGCGTTCACAGACACTTGCTCTACGACCACGGTAGCATCTCGGAGCAGCAAGGACAGGACAGTCTTTTTAAAAAGTGGTGTTGGGACAAACGAATATCCATTTAGGAAAAAGTAAAATAAAATGCACCGCAACTTTACTCTAAATAAATCCATGTGAAAGCAACACCTTCAGATAAAATCCAGGAGGAGTGTCTTCATGCCCGCAGATCAGGCTTTGTTAATACACAAAAAGCACACGCTACAGAGGAAACAATATGTTCAATGACATAAATCTCAGTTTATTTTCATTAAAAGCTGTAAACTGGGAAAAGGCTAAGGAACAAAGGCTAAGTGATCGCCATCCTGTGCTGAGGGCTTGCTTTTGCCAATTGCACTGCACACATATCCACCCACTACATTCCTCTGCTTCATCCTAATTCAAACCTAGCAGTAGAATCAGAGCTGCACCCAGTTAAAGAGTTGTGCTAAGGAATGTCATTTGTGTGCCCATCAATAATAGACTGGATAAAGAAAATGTGGCACTTATACACCACAGAATACTATGCAGCCACAAAAAAAAGAATGAGCTCATGTCCTTTGCAGGGACATGGATGAAGCTGGAAGCCATCATTCTCAGCAAACTAACACAGAACAGAAAACCAAACACCACATGTTCTCGCTCGTAAGTGGGAGCTGAACAGTGACAATACCTGGACACAGGGAGGGGAACATCACACACTGGGGCCTGTCGAGGAGCAAGGAGAGGGAGAGCATTAGGACAAATACCTAATGCAACTAATGCATGAGGGGCTTAAAACCTGGATGACGGGTTGATAGTGGCAGCAAACCACCATGGCACATGTATACCTATGTGACAAACCTGCATGTTCTGCACATGTATCCCAGAACAAAACAAAACAAAAAAAAAGGAAGGCCATTTGTGTTATGGCAGACCTAGCCAGCAATTCTAGAGAACTCCACAGGACAGCCAACACATGGAATGGCTTTGCCTTGACAGCAGCCCCGGGAAGGACCAGGCTGGTGGCAATTTGGCCTTCCAAGAGGACATACAAACAGGAGCGCCTTGGCCTTCCAAGAGGACATAGAAACAATGAGAGTTAGGGCTTTTTAAATAATTCCTCCCAGGCAAAAAGCAACATACATTGGACATGATATTTAAATAAGGAATTGAAAAGGATCACTTTAACTTTATTGTTAGTAGTAGGATGTCAGCGTAAAGGTGTCGACTTTTTGCTTAGCCTAGCAAAGCCTTACTACTTTACACAGGCTGATGAATGGCTTGTTGCAAATTGTCAGCATAGCTTAGGGACACAACTGCATTAAAATATCAGGATTTCTATTGAGATCAATGCTGTTGTGGTAACTCTGAGGACTTGAAATACGCTAGGTTGTTCCTGACTTTTCTCCCCGAGAACGTTCATGTCTCAATCTGAGATCTTTTACTACAGGAGAAAAGCTACTGCTTATGCAAAACAACACCGTGACGGAAGACGTACCTACAGAGCTAAAGGAAAATGCACAAGAATCAACGAGGCATTTGGGGCCCATCTAGATTTTTCCATTGTTTGCATGATTAGCAGCAGAAGCAGTTCATCTGGTCTTCAAATTCAGGTGGAATCACACCCGTGACACTCATAAAGACCAAGTCTGTGATACTTACAATCAGCCTTCAGCAGGGACCAATGTCCCATGGTCAACCACAGTAGATTTTGCTTTGCCAAGTGTCTGGTGAATTGCCCTGGGCCTCCAACTACAGGGACGCCCAGCGTTTTCTTCTACAGTTTAGCAACCTTGATATGGCCCAGTAGGTGAGGGCAGGTGGGTAATCAGAAATTGGCTAGTGGTCTGTTAGAGGACCCTTAAAATGAATAGTGTTCCCAGAACTCTAAGACAGAAAACCACAAGTATGATGGGTGTCGAAGGCCAGGTGGACAATGGCAGTGGGTAGACGGGCCACTTAAGGATCCCTAGTGAGATGAGACAGATGCTGATGGTCCAAGGGCCATTAAGAATCATCCAGGCCACTCAAGGAGAGACGGAGCAGGAGGGAAACCCAAAAAGAGGGGAATGGCATGTGCAAAGACTCCAAGCAGAGAGTGGTCTGGGGGACACAGACTGAGATGCAGGGACCGGAGAGGCGCCACTAATCACCAAGCTCCTGAGTCTGGACTTTGGCCTGAGAGCCACAAGGAGCCAATACGGGTGTGGACCTGCATTTGGAATGATTTTTCTGGTGCCTGCTACTCAGCATGGATACTGGTTGGAGAAGACTAGTGAGGAGGCTCTTCTTATAAAACTTGCAGTGAGGAAGAGAGAGGGCTGGAACAGGCCCCGGGGTGTAGATGTAGGGAGCAGGGCTGGTACCTGTGCAGAGCGGAGAAGAGGCTGCTGGGGCTGAGCAGCAGGGGCCCCTGGGGCAGCACCGTGCCCCTCTCGTTGACCCAGTGCAGGTAGCCCCGCGTCATGTCCGCCATCCCGATAGCGCGGGCAGAGCAGTAAAGAAACTTATATCCGTTTCTGAAAGACATAAAACATTTACATTTCATGGCATCAGATATGGAATCTTTTTGCATTCATAGATCCTGATCCCTGTTTTATAAGAATGGCACTGTTTCAAGTTCCCCCACATACAAAAGTCCACATTCTACAAAATCTTGCTTGTGATGGAGAAATAAGCTTAAATATCTTCCACTGTAATTCACTAAACGCTTTTTCATTCCCCACTTTGTTTAATCCTCAGCAGAACATGGCTGGGTGAGTGCTTTCCCTGGGTTTTACTG
The DNA here is from genome assembly GCF_009761245.1 of Sapajus apella. Taxonomy (NCBI): domain Eukaryota; kingdom Metazoa; phylum Chordata; class Mammalia; order Primates; family Cebidae; genus Sapajus; species Sapajus apella. The sequence continues at coordinate 13,798,239 of NW_022436971.1, forward strand.
CAATGGAAACTAGGTTCAGATGGATGAAAGTGGCTCACCTGCCTGCTCTTGGGCCCTTCGAACTCCCCCTGGCCCCAGCTCTTGGCCAGGGTCCCTGCGACAGGTCCACAGCCGCCTGCCAATTCACACACTTTGCTTCAGCATTTGGTTCATTCGCCCCTACACACACCCCATCAGATGCCCCTTCTCTTTCAGGTAATTCACATCGGCACATAAATATTCTGCAATCTCTCATTTCATCCTAAAAACAAACCAAGACAAAACAACCACACACACACACCACGCACGCACGCGCACGCGCCAAAACGTCCTTAGTCTCTCTCTGGCTAAGACCCCATTTCTCTGTTCCCCTTTGTAGCAAAGTTCTTCCAAAGAGCTGTGTATAGGCACTGAGTCCGCTTCTTCGCTTCCCTTCCTCTCCTCACGCTCCAAGCAGACTCTTGTCCTCTCGTTCCCTTCCTTGCTGCCCCTGCACAGGTCACCTATGATGTGCATCTTGCCAAACCCAGGTGTCAACTCCCAATTCTTTTGGAAAGGATTTCCCAGGCACATCTGCCTCGGGGGCTCATTCCTTCTTCCAGAGCACCTGAGTCTCTCAGCTCCCAGGCCTCCAGTGTCTGGGTGGTCTCCTCCTCAGCAGCCACCCCTTCCCAGAAACGGTGGATCGACTGCTCCCATCAGCTCTGCCAGCCTCAAAAAACACAAGCGCCCAGGGTCTCAGGCCTCATCTCTCTGCACCCCCCACACTCTCTAGAGGATCTGGGGATCTCACCCACTTCCACGGCTCTAAATGCCATCTCTACACTGAAGCAACATACACTATTCTATTGAACGCAACTTTACTGCGTTAGCAGGACTCCATTTCACTTTTGTCAACCATCAACAATTTAGTGTCTAGAATGAGATGTGCTGTGAGTATAAAATATATACCAAGTTTCGAAGTCTATTATAAAAAAAACAGAAGGTATATGTTTCATTAATCGTTTTTATGTTGATTACATAAGTGATATTATTTTGAATATTAACATTAGATTAAGTAAAATATATTATTCAAACATTTTAAAATACCATCTATACACTGGTATCTCCCAAATGCACCAACCCTGCCCAGACCCCTCTCCCAAGCTGCAGGCCACTATGAACTCCAGATTACACCCACCGTGCAGGACACGCCCACTGTGGACCCCAGGTACTCTTCGCACTTCAAACTGGGTACCTCCAAAACCAAACATGCTGCCACGGCTCCTCCCCAAGTCACCCCAAGACTCCTCGGGGGCCTCTGCTGCAAGTGGCAAGGAGCAAGTGGTGCTCTCCTAACCCGGTGTGAAGTCAAACCCTCAGGGGGCCCCGTTGGTATCTACCTGCCCTCAGCCCCGACGCCATACAATCAGCAGGTCCTCTCTGCTCCACCCCAGACACCGCCCCTCGGCACCACCCAGTGCTCCCACCACATCCACACTGCACGGCTCCTGGCCTCCAGTGCTAGGACAATCTTGAATGACCTTCCTGCTGCTATTCTGACTCTGTGTGGTGCTCTAAGAAAATGTAAATTGTAGCCCACTCACACCCAGAGCCCTCCTGAGGCTGCCACCTCTCGCAGGCATCGTCCAAAGCCTTCACCATGGCCTGTGAGACCAAGAAGACCTGTGCCCCACCTTTCTCTCCAACCCCAACCCCATCTGCGATGACTGTCCGACTCCTCACTCCTGGAAAGCCACACAGGTGTTCCTATCCTTCCTCCAGCTCACCACGCTCAACTGCGCTGGCAATTGCTCATGCCGTTCCTCCTGCCTGGAGCACCGTTCCCCCAATCTGCAGGGACTGCACATACCTTCACCTCTTCTAGGTCTCTGCTGGATCCCACCTCCCCAGAAGGTCCTTCCCTTGACCTCCCCCATGTGATGAAACACGCACGCCCCCACTCCTCACCCAGGCACTGGCCCTCGCTCTGCCTTTCCCTCTCTTCCTAGCACTGATCACTAACATGACATCATAGTCCCTTGTCAACTGCATCTCTCATTCATCCATAAGCTCCGGGGACAGGGACTTTGTCCCATTCTTTGCTACAACCCCAGTGCCAAAAACAGTGCTTGGCATGTAGCAGACAGTGAATATTTACTGAGTAAGTGAATAAGCTACCCACTTCCTATCCAATGTATTGCCCTACCATGAATATTTTATAATGGCCAATGGACTTGTTTCAAGAAATGCTCAATAATACATTCTTTAAAAGTAAGAAATGGGAAAGTTTTAAGACAAAAAGAATCTAGAAATATCAGCTTGTCTGGAATACAGGGATGTATCTGAAAATCAAACTATCTTTTTAATTTTTTTTCTTTCTTTTTCTTTTGGAGACAGAGTCTTGCTCTGTCACAGGGCTAGAGGGCAATGGTGTGATCTCGCTCACCACAACGTCCACCAGCCAAGTTCAAGCAATTCTCCTGCCTCAGCCTCCCAAGTAGCTGGGACTACAGGTACACACCACCATGCCCAGCTAATTTTTTGTATTTTTAGTAGAGACGGGTTTCACCATGTTGGCCAGGATGGTCTCCATCTCTTGGCCTCGTGATCCACCCACCTCACCTCCCAAAGTGTTGGGATTACAGGTGTGAACCACTGCACCTGGCCAATCTTTTTAACTTCTAAACATCTTTGTATTTTAGTCATCTAATTAATATAATTTTAAAAAGAAATCACTATTTCCATGTATAGCTCTTCACTTCAAAGTCCTAAAAGCTGCCACTTGCAGAGATCTAAGATGCTAATCTCACTCAGAACTTGATTGCCACATACACTTCACAGTTGGGCCACACCACTGAATTACTGTCGGCATGCCAGCATGCTTGCGGAGCTACACTTAGCTGGAAAGCCAGCTCAAGGTGACCTAATGGGGAAAATGCTTGCTGGTGGAAGAGCCTTCCCTCCTGCCTTCAACGAAAGCTGTCTCCAATGCCAACAAGTGCCCCACCAGATGCTCAGGCAGCACTAAGTCTCCATGGCGCCCCTCACGGGGAGGACCCCTCACTCAGAAGGACAGCCAGTGGCAGGACATGCCCCACAGGCTGGCCCAGCCCAAGTCCCTGCTCAACCTGCAGGCTCCTTCCATCATTCCTTCAATGCACACTCACTCACTAAGCATTCCTGTGCCAGGCTGCATGCAGGGCTTGGGGTGCCCACAGGCACGGCACAGCCCTGCCCCACGGGAGCAAAGTGCTTGGGGAAAACCAACAATTACCCGGCAGGACAGGTGGGACCCTGGGGTAGGACATGCCAGTGGATAAAGGTGCAATACGCACACCCATCTCCCCTGCTCCTCTGGCATTCTCAGCAACTGGAACACAGCTCTGGAGAAATACCAGAGCGGTAAAAAAAAAAAAGGGGAATCCGTGCCCAGGCTTGGTACACACGGTTTTCTCCTTCTGTCCTAATCTCTGCATCCCTCTTATGACGCTCACTCAGGGAGAGTGAGGCAGTTTGCGAAAATAACCTTTGGGAGCATTTTGCAAGATAAGCTTCTAGACTGGAGTCTCTCAACACTGACATCTGAGACGGGATGAGTGTGTGTTGGGGAGCAAGGCCCCACAATGCCACATCATCACATATTCAGCACCATCGCTGGCCTCCACCCTCTAAAGGGTCAACAGCGCACCCAGTTATGTCCATTAAAGCATCTCTGGACACTGCCATATGTCTACCAGTTGAGAGCCACTGCTGTAGAGAAAAGGGACTCTGCGGCCCCATTTGCTGTCCTAAAGGGAGACAGGGTCACCAGCCACCTTGAGAAAGGAAGGCTCAGCCCCACTCAGGCTTGGTGAGTAGCCTCCCAGGCCCTCTGCAGCCTGGCTCCTGCCTACTTTCCTGCTTCATATTCTACTCACCCTGCTGTCTGCACCAGAGCCTCCGAGCCCACCCAGCACCTGCTCATCTCCCCGCCTCCCCTCTCGCTCCTACTTCCACCTGTGCTGAGCTTTCCTCTCCTCTGAAACCCTGCTCCTCCGTGGAGACGCAGCTGAGCCCCACCTCACAGGGGCCTCCTCTGACACCTCTGGTCAATCAAAATTAACTTCTCCTTGACATATGTCCAATAAAAACCAGCATCTTTCTCGCTTGACCTGCCCCTCACTGCTTACTACAGAGAGCCCTAAGTGCCCTTCCCACAAGACCACAAGCTTCTTGAAGGGAGAGACTGCTCAGCACCCCCAATGGCACCTAGGACAGCTCCTAGTGCAACCAAAGTCTAGCAGATCCCTCTGAGTTTGGGCTGAGGTTTGGCTTGGAATAACAACATACGCCCTTGTGCAATCCACACAACCCAGGAGCAGAGCATTCCTGGGTTAGCAGTGACCTCAGGGATCATCTAGCCTAATCTCCTCATTTTACAGAAGAAGAAACCAAAGTGCAGAGTGGGGAAGGTTCTTGGTCCCAGGGCCCAGGGTGAGCTAATGGCTGCTGGGATCCTGGCCCCTGGCCCCTGACTCCTGATCAGACCTTCTATTTACTGCATCATCCTATCTCTTGCTGGCAGAGCGATGAGTGTAATACACAAAGAAGTGCTGACATGAAAGAAATAACTGCTGTGGGCAGAAGTAAAAAGGTCTAGGTGACTCGTGCCTGTAATCCTGGCACTCTGGGAGTCCAAGGGGGGCGGATCACCTGAAGTCAGGAGTTTGAAACCAGCCTGGTCAACATGGTGAAACCCGTCTCTACTAAAAAGAAAATTAGCTGGGCGTGGTGGCACATGCCTGTAATCCCAACTACTTGGGATGCTGAGGCAGGAGAATCGCTTGAACACAGGAGGCAGAGGTTGCCATGAGCCGAGATCGCACCACTGCACTCCAGCCCGGGCAACAAGAGCGAAACTTTGTCTCAAAAATAAAAAATAAAAATGACTCTAACAAGTCTGCTACAGATGCCTCTCATTTCCAGTCCACTGGCTTGGGACGTCGCACACCTAGGCCCCAGCGGAGCTAACTAACCTGTGGAAACATGGTAAATGTCCTTTTCCCTAAGTCACGAAGACACTGGCTTCTGGTTACATGAATATAAAAGCATGTATTAAATAAGGTCAAAAATTCAAACAATTATCACCCACATGTAGGCCCCCAAAGACCCATTAGCTCAATGATCTAGATTTTTTTAGGAAACAATCCTTCTTGACTTTCCTTCTACTTTTGAATACACCTGGTTCCTGTATCTTCCATTTGTATTTATTCTGTTTAATCAATACTCATGCCAGCTTTATACCCTCTCTATGAACAAGGTGACAATTAGCCTTACGGATCATTTCTCATGGGCTGACCAGATCCAAACAAGTAAATTCAGCAGAAAACAAAATTGTCCTTATTCGCTGTTGTTTCAGGCAGGTGACTAGCTCCAAGAATGGCTTTCTCTCTCTCTCTCTTTCTCTCTTTTTTTTTTTTTTTTTTTTTTGATATGGTGTCTCACTCTATCACCCAGGCTGGAGTACAGTGGTGTGATCTCAGCTCACTGCAATTTCTGCCTCCCAGGTTCAAGCAATTCTCCTGCGTCAGCCTGAGTAGCTGGGACTACAGGTGCCTGCCACCACACCCAGCTAAAGTTTGTATTTTAAGTAGAGATGGGGTTTCTCCGTGTTGGCCAGGCTGGTCTCAAACTCTTGACCTCAAGTGATCCACCTGCCTCAGCCTCCCAAAGTGCTGTGACTATAGGCTTGAGCCACCACAACCAGCCGAAGATGGGCTTTTTCATTAGACAATACTACAGTGCATAAAATTTAAGTCGTACCCTAATTCAAGGGAAACACTATCAGGAAAAAGTCCACAAACCCTACTGTAAATGGCATCTTTTACCTAGTACCCTAAAATGTGAACCATTTCCCTAAGTGTTTCTCTAGGATTCATAGTATAGATTCAAAAGAGTGAGCCTTGGTCAATTCTTAGCCTGACAGGTCTCCCAGCGGTAGCTGCTAAGGCCCTCATGAGAGGAGGCTTGTAAGAGGCTGTCAGGATGGGAATTACTTTCATCAGTGGTCAGCTCCGGAGGCTGCCATCATATCCAGCCTGTCCTCCCTGGTGGGGACCAAAGCCGACAAGCCAGGCCCAAGCCCTCCAGTCTCCACATAGAAACTAGCAAGTCCGGGGACCGGGAAGAGGACAGAGCTGACCAGGGTTGCAGATTGTGGCCTGAGGGCTGCGGCATTTGAGGCAGGCATTGAAGACTGCAAAAATATTAAGAGGCAAAAATCAGAGGTAAAGCCACGTCAAGCCGAGGCCACCATAGGAGCAAAGGCAGGAAGATGGGAACAGAGAGCAAAGGAGAAACAGAGTCGCTGGATTAGAGCAGGAAGGGCTGAGAAGCAGCAGCTGAACATAAAGGCTTGGCAAAAGGCTGGGACCTGAAAGTGCCAGGGTTCACATGCCACACCAAGGAGCTGGCACCTCCTCCTGTGATGCTGAGCAGGGAGCCCTGAGGGTCACGGCAAAGCTGTCCCGAAGATGGGTTTTCAGAAGCCTCCGCCATCCTGCAAATCACACAGCCTGACCGCGTGCCGTGGATGACATGCATCCAACTCAATGAGCAGGCAACTGTTGGGTCTCCACATCCCATCATGCTCCCTCCTGTCTCAACCAAAGTGAGAGCCCCAGAAGTGTTCTGCAGCATCTGCGGGTCCTAACAAACCGATTTCACTCATTCTAAACCAACCAATCCAGGAAAAGAATGGTCAGGGGTTCTTCAGTTAGTGACGCAGCTTTCTTTTTCAGAAGATTTCTCTTCTGAGAAAATCCGAGAGAGACAAATCAAGACCAAAAAGAATTAAAAAGTAACGGTGTTTGTTTAATGTTACGGTTAGGATGGAAATAGATTTATGTTCCAAAAACCAAAAGAATCAGGCTATGCACCACTCAATATCCTGACCCAGGAGGGTTTCTTTCCTTCAACTAAAAATAGATGCACTTTTCAGTGTCACACAAGTCAAGGCAGCTCAGGAGTAGATTAATCCTTCTAAATGAAAGGTCAGCCCGCGGTGAGGCTGTGAGGAGAGGCTCTGCACATACACCGTCTGCAGGAGTGCAGACCCGGGATAACCTTTTCAGGGGGCAATTTGGCAATAGATCAAATCTTCAAATGTCCTCATCCTTTGACCCAGCAATTCTACTCCAGGGAATCTACTTTACAGAGGGACTTCCCTAAGTGTGTGTGTCTTCTTGATTTATTTATACATGCATTATATATCATAAGCACTGTAGATGAACATTTATTGCATCACTGTTAGCAAAGAGGAAGAAAGTGGCAGCCACCTACGTGTTCATCAACAGGGGGCGAGTTAAAGAAAGTACAGTCTATCTAGATGACAGGATTCTGCCCAGCAGCCAAAAGAGGAAGGCAAATATTACTAAAATGAAACAAAAAGATCCGATGAATAATTAAATAATGTGAGTGTATGTGTGTGGGGATATAAATACATTTTTTAAGTTCAGCAATGTAAACCAGGCTGTTCACAGTAGCTCTACTTTTAAGGAAGAGAATAGCTTGAAGCAAAGGCAGGGAGGAGGGTGATACAACCTCTGCACTTTAAAGTTTCTTTAATCTTGGCCTCTTTTATTAATATTTTTACATCTTCAGAAGTATGCATAACTCTTGTATTAATAATTTTTAAAAGATGAAATCTAGAAAAGTCAAGTCAAATCAATGAGCTTGGGAATCTCAGATGAAGTCTGAAGCTTTTTTAATGTACATACTTATTTTTTTTTGAGAGATGGGGGTCTCACTACATTGCCCAGGCTGGATTCAAACTCCTGGGTTCAAGCAATCCTCCCACCTCAGCCTAACAAGTAGCTGGGACTACTTTGGAGGAGTTTTTCTGGAATCTACAACTTTTTGTTAGACATGTGCCCAACAAAATCTGAAGCTTTTAATCCTACCAGGATATAAGGTTCTCTCGCTACTGGATCATAAAGTCTCGGGTCAGAGACCTACCTGTTCATGGCAATCCCAGGCACCTGCCCTAGGATGAGGCATAGCAGGGACTCAAGGAATGCCGGATGGATGAATGGATGCAGGGCAGGGAAGCATAGTTCATTCATCTGCGTTCACAGAGTTCTAGAAGCAGCTCTGGGTGGTTGTGCATTCCCCACCATCACCAATATGAGATGAGCAAATGGGGTTGGGAACCACGGGCCTGGGACTTCCATCTTGACACTTACTAAGAGTGAATGTAACTTGCTCACCTTCCCACAGAGAGACAGGGCTGTCCTGATTCAGGCAGAGGCATCTTCCAGCTCTAACTGGCTGAGAACAGAATGCTCTGGAGGGGAGATATCACTGGCATGGAAGACTCTAGGCCACAGAAGGCTGGAGAAGGTATGACTGAGTGGGAAAGAGGCTTGGGCCTGGCAAACTAGAATGGAGGTGTTTTAGGGGACATGGAGAATTCCTGCAGGGCTCTAAACCCTGGAGGCAGATGAGAGCAATGGGAATTTGGATAGATCACTTTAGTTCTCCTAGTTAATTTCGCTCATCTAAACACAGATACGATATTATGGGCTTTTCAGAATTGCTGTAAGATTTAAGTGAAGTAACCCATGTACCCAGCACAGGACAGCAGTCGAACTCCTCTCGTAACTGACTCCTGGGGCTGTGGGCCCCACGATGGCCACTGTTCTGTTCTGGGCCACTTGCCGGAGCCCTCCACAGCCCAGGTGGACACCATGCAAGGCCTGCAATGCGGCCAAAACTTGCCCGGAATCTGCAACTTCTGAGCCCACAGAAAATCACCTGACATATATCATCTATAAGCTCCAATTTCTTCATCTGGCCACCGTTGCCATCATTTGAGATGAAGTGAACCTCAATCTCGCCCCTCACGCTGCCACCATCTGTATTCTCCTAGTAAGCAATTCCCCTATACTGTGCTTCTTATTTCTTGGTATCAAATTCAAATTTGGAGTTGCTAGGATTCACTTCCACCCTGGACTCTCCACTGCCATCCCTGTCCTCACAGCCCCTCCCTGGTTGAGGTGCAGCCCTCTCTGCAAGTCACCTAGTGCTGGGGCAGGAAAGATTCCACATGCAGAGCACAGTGCACACACCGGCGTTCACAGGAGGTGGGAAACAGGGACTCTGTACTCACTGGCTCACTTTATGGTACAGCTTAGCAATGCCCTGGTGGGTCCAGTCCTTCCCAAGGGTAGGCAAAATGTGGCCAAGAGTATCTGATCTAAATGAAGAGAAAAAGAGAAAAGTAAGAAATTCATCGCATCATTCACACTTCATAAAAAAAAAAAAAAAAACGCACACAAATTAGACCCACGACTTTCTGGATAGAAAGCCCAAGTGTCATCAAAGTTGATGCTGACAGAGGGACATGGTAATCCACAGAAGGACACCTCCAGTCTGATCATGCATCAAGGCGCCTGGCTTGCTCAGCCAAAGGGAAAAGGCCATTCCGAAAGGGCGCTCTTCAGAAGTCCCCACAGAAGCAGCCAGGTCAGAGAGCGAATACCCCAGAGGGACACAACCACCAAGCCCTGAACACAATGGCTGACACCAAGGAGCTAAAACTACATGAGCAGCTCCAACCGCACCAGAAGTGGAACTATGCAAGTCCCATGCAGGGGGCGGAAGTGCCAACACCAGGCCCGGCGGCCCCACTATGAAGCAAAGAAATCCACCACGGCCCCCAAGTCAGCAGGACCTACCTGGTGATCGTCCCGTCAATATCAGAAATGATAACTTTATCGTCCCAGTTCCACAGATAGATAGTGCCCTCACAGCGGCAGGTGCCTTGGTATTGCGTGGTGACGCTGAAAACCACGTCATTGGGGCCATTCTTCAACTTCAGGCTTTTCTGAAAAAACATGAACCATTATTTGTCTGCTTGAGGGAAAGGCCCCGATTGATGGGCATTTGGCTTCTGTTCCATGAGAAGCAGGATACGGCTTTAAAAGCAAGTCACTGCCCTGGGCCCTTGTATAACTCTCTCTCCTCCCTTCCTTGTTCTGGTTCTTTCTGGGGCTGGACAGGCAAAACGAACCTTGGCTCTCTCAGGCCCCCTCATGATGCAATTTGCCTGCTTGCTACAGAGGTGTTCTACTTCCCAGGATGGTGCCAATTCGATCCAGTATTATCAGATTAGGGTCATCAGCCAGGGTTAAATGATGGGCTATATGGCATCATCAATCACAGGCCACACTTGCCACTCCATGACTAAATAGGAAGGTCATGGTTAAGGGAGACGAATTTAAGCCTAGTGTGAAAATACATTTCCCTCAGTAACCATGTTTTTCAGTGATGATTATACTGACACAAACTGGAAAAACAGAAGTCTCGGTTACCAGTCGTGCCTCCTATCCAGAAGAATATAGTCTAGACCCAAAGAAATTACACCAAATTCAAAATGTAAAGTGACTTTTGAGCAGTGTTGAATCTCTGTGCCGGGACTCCTGGTACATGCCAGCTGGCAGTTCAGACCCCCAGGCTGCCTGACTGCAGGTGTGCCCAGGGGAGCCGTGAGTCACACAGAGACTCCCAGGCTGCAGGGTCCCACATGTGGCCTGAGTGGCTGTCTGGGCCTGTCCCCTATCATTTCCTACTTAACACACTCACACCTGAGCCTGGCTCCCCACTAACTCTTAAGAGAAATGCGAAAGACCTGATTCACAAAAAAGTAAGGACAGGCACTCACTGGCCATGACCAGCAGGATCCAAGAAAGGGCTTTTAATTAAAACTGATCTCAAACACACAGAAAAATAAAAGGATACCACAACCAGAGGGTGGTCCTGGTTACGTGAAATTCTCTAAATTCTATCACAACTGCTTGATTTCCACCAATTTAAGTGATACTTTTGGGTTAACAAACATCTCTCTTGAAGCAAAAACACCCTTGGGTGATTTTCAAGTCTATCAGTGATTGACACCTCAGGATGAATGAGCTCCGCCAGGCTGCCTTCCTCCTAACTCTAATAAACAAGATCCTCCAGGACCAGCCAGCAAAAGAAGACAAAAGGGAAGGTCACACTGGGGACCCAGCCTGGATAGTGCTAGAGCTGGGCTGGACACATCGGGCACCCAGCTGAGGGGTTGTAGGCCCGCTGGGGTGAAAGGTGACAGGAAGTAGAAGTGAGGGGCACGCCCCAACCATCACACAGCCTGAGGAGTCTGCAGAAACCTCACGTGCTTACAACACAGCTGCGCCAAGCATGGGAGACTCACAAGCTGCTCGGAAGTCAGCCGGAGAGTCTTCTTGTAGCTGACGTTAGGCAGAAGCGGGAGGTGGCCTGCGTTTGATGGCTTGGCAGCTGCGCGCTCCTCATCACTGGAGGATGATTCATGCTTTACCCTGGAACACACAGTGATGTCATCACCAATTAGAAAATGCATCTGGGTAGCCATGAAAAATGCATCAGCCCTGGATCGATGACTAAGTCAATCCAGTCTCTCCTGAGTCCCGTCCCTTGGGTGGTCATTTACCATAAGATGTTAAATTTCTCAATGAACTCTCACTACACCCCATTCATGCATCTCACATTACACATGTGGGGGCTGCCTCTCCTCTTTCACTTGCCTATTGATGAGCTATCGTCACTATTTTAGGCCAACAGGTTCCTATTCATGACAAGCGGGGTTAAACTCCCTCTTGGCCTAGGAATACATTGTCTTCTCTCTCTCTGATCTCTTCCTGAGACTGCAGGCCAAGTGCTACCAGTCCAAGTTTCTACCAGTCCAAACTCATCCGTCAGCTCCCTGTATAAAGCTCGCCAAATATACAACTCCAAGCAATGAGGGCTTTTTTAGGACTTAGAGACAGGTGCCAGTGAACCCAAGGAAGACTCACCAACTCTCCCCTCCAGGATCCCCCAGCGGCTCATCCCATGAGCAAGGAATACACCTCATTTCCCTGCTCAGAATATACAGGTCGGTGCCCCTAACTCTTCTAGAATTTTTAATTTAGTGGGGAGCTGGGAGGTGCAGGGTGGGAATCAGGCTCGTTTTCTTTAAATAGGTCACATAAAGCATATCTGTAGTTAGCTGTTCACTCAGTGAAAATCGTGCTATGACACAATCCCCAACCCAGTAGTATTAGCTCTGCCTCCCAGGACCACTATCTTTGAAAATGCCTCAATGCTAGACGAAGTGATTAGTAAATGCCTTAGACTAAATGGAAAAGGCTGAGTGGCCCCAAAGCAGCACATCCCAAGCTCTCCGGTACTTTGCCTTCCTACAAAGCTTCCAGCTCAGCACCTTCCTCTAGGCAAGGTTAGCGTATACACAGCTCCAGCTTATTTTTTTAACAGTCTTTATTTTTTATTTTTCTATTGACATATTAATTGTAGATATTTATGAGGTGCACATATTTTGATAAATGCATATATTTGCATTTATCAAACTATCATGCATACCCTGATCAAATCAGGGTAATTAGCATATCCATTACCCCAAACAGTTATCATTTTTGTTGGGAATATTCCAAATCTTCTCTTCCAGCTACTTTGAAATGTATAATAAATTACTGCTAACTATAGTCATTCTACTGCGCTATGAAACGCTAGAACTTCTTCCTTTCATCTAACTGTATGTTTACCCATTAACCAACCCATCTTCATCCTCCTCTCCCCCTTACCCTTCCCAGCCTCTGGCAACCACCATTCTACTCTCTACCTCCTTGAGATCAACGTGTATGGCTCCGCATGATATTTGTCTTTCCGTGCCTGGCTTATTTCACCTAACATAATGACCTCCAGTTCCACCCACGTTGCCACAAATGACAGGATTCATCCCTCTTTATGTCTGAGCAGTACTCCATTGTGTACAGGTATCACATTTTCTTTATCCATTTATCCACTGAGGGACACTTAGGTTGGATCCATACTTCAACTCCTGTGAATCATGCTGTGACAAACACAGAGGTGCAGGTGTCCCTCTGACATACTGATTTCCCTTCCTTTGGATAAATACTCAGTAGTGGGACTGCTGGATTGTACGGTAGTTCTATTTTTAGTTTTCTAAGGAATCTCCATACTGTTTTCCATAACAGCTGTACTAATTCACATTCCCACCAACAGTGTTTAAGAGATCCCTTCTCTCAACATCCCTGTGAGCATTTTGTTACTTTTTGTCTTTTTGATAATAGCCATTCTAACTGGGGTGAGATGCTGTCTCACTGTGGTTTTGATTTGCACTTTCCTGATTAGTGATGGTCAGTGAATGGGACTACATCACACTCAACAGCTACTGCCCAACTAAGGAAACAACAGAGCAAAGAGATGACCTGTTAAATGGGAGAAAATATGTGCAAACTCCCCATCCAACAAGGGGCTGAAACCCAGAATGTACAAAAAATTCAAACAACTCAACAGCAGAAAAACAAACAATCCCATTTAAAAGTGGGCAAAGGAAATGTCACGGGACGCGCCAGTACGTGTCTTATCTTTTCATCTCAATAAACTCTCTCCTCTCAGTGCTGACTTCCTCTCATCCTACCACCCCGTCCCACACCCTTGCCTCCCTTAAGATCTCCTCTGCAACCTACAGCTTTCTGACCCCATAAGCATTCATTTAAGAAGTGATCTCCAGCCCTCCGACATGGCAAAGCCCATCTCTAGAAAAAATACAAAAATTAGCTGGGCGTGGTGGCACGTCCCTGTAGTCCCAGCTACCTGGGAGGCTGAGGTAAGAGCATCACTTGAACTTGGGAGGTGAAGTTTGCAGTGAGCCAAGATTGCGCCACTGCACTCCAACCTGGGCGACAGAGTAAGACCTTGTCTCAAAAAAAGAAGAAAAGATCCCTACAACTCAATACTGCCCAATACTGGGGAGATGTGAAAGAGGACAGTGTCCCACAGCACCCCACTTCTGTGTTGCTTCTACCACACTTGTGCGGAGACATGGCTCTTTCCAGTCCTAGAATAAGCAGACCCTCCCTAAGCATCTGCTCCCAGGGACCCAGAAGAGGGAGGTCTGTGGGCTTCCGGCTGGGGGCCAGGAGCTCATTCAACCAACACTCAAGCATACCACGCCAGGCATCAACGACACGGCAAACAACCTGTTCTTACTCGTGCAGGGTTTGTGACTAAGCAATCACAACACAGAGACCTGGGCTGAAGACAAAGATTTGGAGATTCTGGGACAGAGCCCTGGGGAATAGGCCACGGGAACAGGAGTCTGTGTTGCAGGAGAGCGAAGCATCCACTAGACCGGTGGTTGGTCTGTGGCAGAGGAAAGCTACACATGGATGGAACAATCTCATGACGTTGGGGGCTGATTCTGACTCTTGGTAGAGTAGAGATGGCATAGCAGTTAGACTCTGAAAAACACAGGTTTCGAGCCTGTGGTAACTTCAGGCTGTATCACCTTGGAGAAATCTTATTTCCTTTTTTTTGTTGTTGTTCTTTTTTTGAGACAGAGTCTCACTGTCGCCCAGGCTGGAGTGCAGTGGTGCGATCTCAGCTCACAGCAACCTCTACCTTTTGGGTTCAAGCGATTCTCCTGCCTCAGCCTCCTGAGTAGCTGGGACTACAGACGTGCGCCACCACGCCCAGCTAATTTTTGTATTTTTAGTAGACATGGGGTTTCGCCATGTTGGCCAGGATTACCTTGATCTCTTGACCTCATCATCTGCCCACCTTGGCCACCCAAAGTGCTGGGAGATGTCCTATGCCACCTACGGCTTTCCGACCCCATAAGCGTTCATTAAGAAGTGAGGCGCCTGGCCTCAGCCTTGATTTCTTTACCTTTAAATGCAGAGGAACAACTGAATCACACCCACCCAAAACTTTAGGATGCAGGCAGGTAAGAGCCTGGGAGACACCCGGACTGGAAGACTGGGACATAAGTCCCAGCAAAAGCCTCATCCTAGAGAATTCCTTCCTGGGCCTCAGCAGGCTCATCTGTAAAATGACCTGATCCAACCAAAGTCCCTTCCAGTTCTGACACCTACAGATCCTATGAACAATGCTGGTTCTTCTGAACCAACAACCTGGAGGTTTTCAGACAGGATAGATGTGGTCTTGGAGCCAGTACAGGCTGGCAAATGCTGCCGGGGACGGGGCAGGCAGATTTCCTTGTCAAGCAGAAGAAGACGAGGCTACAGGCCCCTCATTGAATGGGAAAATGTTTATGTTCCACCCAAACAGTGTGGAGTGAAATGAGATCCAAATGTGAAGCAAAGCTCTTAGTGACAACAGATTGATGTGTACCTCTGCCGGCGGGATGAGGAGGCAGGCGGAATGGCTGTGATTTCCATCTGCTGCTTTGAAAAAAAAGAAAAGCCACTAAATTTGTATAGCATGCCATGTTTGAAGGAACACAGAAAGGAAAACACAGATACAAAGACTAAAATCCGAGATGTGCAGTTGGCTGTTGGTGGTTTCAGCTTGGGGCAAGTACACGGTCATTTGTGGCTGCCACATCCCAGATCGCGCCACCCTGCACAGAAGAAAATGCCTCCTGTTGGGAAGCCCCCACCCCATCCCTACAATGGCTCATTAAATGTTGCTTGCTTTACAGGATCTGCAAGAAGCAACAAAACAAAACAAAAGGGCTTATGTCACTTGCAAATGTGCGCACAGAGGACTAGCTGTGAACAACATCTAAGTTAGCACTTGTCAGTGTGCGTGTTTCAAACGGTATTTTAATTATTTGTACGGTGACAAGCTGTTTGCTCAATTATGGATCTTCAGGGACTGTTCTGTCAATCAAGTCTGTCAATTAGGAAAACATTCTGACACCTTTTTTTTTTTTTTAGTCAACTGCGTGACTCTAATAAGGAGTCTCGAAGTCTGAGATGCAAGCATAAATTAAAAGGTTTACATTTTTCAAGAGAACCTTATATTCTTTTCAAAATCTGAGTTCTTTTTCACAAGAGTGGATTCTTCATGTGACTAACCCAGAATGGCGGACGGTCCAGCTGTTTGTATTTGACAGGGAAAAGCATTTTTGCCCACATTTGAATATGTTTGTATCGGACAGTAAGAAAATCCATGACACCCCAAGTAAACTGTAAGAGCTGAGCTTCCAACTTGGGAAGAGCTGCAGAAGTGTCTCACTGCTCTCCCCACTCTCCTGGGGTCCTACCTGCTATGGCTAGAAGGGGTAAGTGTAAGAGCAGAGATGGCACCAGCGATGCCACTGTGCCTTCTGTATACGGGACCCTTCCAGTGGCTGTCCTCCTCCCTCCCTTGTAAACCTAACTCTCTGAGCCTGAGGCCCATCTTCCGCTAGGTTTAAGACTGGCTGTATTAGACCGTTCTCACACTGCTATGAAAAAATACCCAAGACTTCGTAATTTATAAAGGAAAGAGGTATTAATTGACTCACAGTTCCACATGGCTGGGGAGGCCCCAGGAAACTTACAACCATGGCAGAAGGCAAAGGAAAAGTAGGCACCTTCCTCCCAGAGCAGCAGGACGGGGCGGGGGTGCAAGCGGGGGAAATGCCAGACATTTGTAAAACAATCAGATAGCGTGAGAACTCACTCACTATCACGAGAACAGTAGCATGGGGAAAACTGCCCCCATGATCGAATTCCCTCCACCTGGTCCCCCCCTTGACACGTGGGGATTATGGGGGTTACAATTTGAAGTGACATTCGGGTGGGGAAACAGAACCAAAGCTTATCATTCTGCCCCCCGGCCCTCCCAAATCTGTCTTTTCACATTTCAAAACCAATCATGCCTTCCCAACAGTGCCCCAAAGTCTTAACTCATTTCAGCATTAACTCAAAGTCCACAGTCCAAAGTTTCATCTGAGACAAGTCCCTTCTGCCTATGAGCCAGTTAAATCAAACGCAAGTGAGTTACTTCCTAGATACAACGGGGGTTCAGGCATTGGGTAAATACACCTGTTCCAACGGGACAACCCGGCCAAAACGGAGGGGCTACAAGCCCTGTGCAAGTGTGAAATCCAATAGGGCAGCCATTAAACCTTAAAGTTCCAAAATGATCTCCTTTGACTCCATGTCTCAAATCCAGGTCACGCTGATGCAAGAGGCGGGCTCCCACAGCCTTGGCCACTGGGCAGAGGGCAGGATGGATATGGAAGACATCTTGCATTCAGCCCACAATGTCTGTTTTAAAATACTTGGAACTGCATGGTTTGAGACTGAAGTGTGTCCTCCAGGTGGCCGCAGAGCCGCCCTCACAATTGGTTTCTGCACTCTGGATCATTTTCTCACAAAGCTGATGCAAAGATCCAGTGAGATGGGGTCTGCCGCGGTGTTAGTTTTAACCCCATATTTCACAGATGGAGATGCTGAAGACCATACTGAAGGCTGTCAGACAAGGTACCTGCTCTGCATCCTGCTCTGTGCTACCTCTTGTGTTTAGAAATTATTGCCGAGACAGAGAAGGTTCCTAAAATGAGTTCCAGGAAAGCGGGGCATTTCTAGTGTAGTGATTTAAGTTGGTTTAAATTGCTGAGAGCACACAGTTTGGCATCTTTGTGTGTCTCTTTCGGGGTAACGTGCCTCCCATGCAGCTTCCAGGCCAGCTCCGTCCCAGCCTGTCTGGCCACTGATAGTAACACTGGCACCTTTGCTCAGACGCGTCAGGGAGCTCACCTGAGCTCCAATGGTTACCAAGGAGCAAAGCTGGGATTCCAAACCAGACCTGCCTGACTCCAAAGTTGGCTGCTTTCACTGCAGCTTGTGGAGTAAACAACCACTTATTTTTAAAAGTCTGTTTGACTCCATCCTCAACACACCTGCCCTCTCCCTTCCAAGTGCACTCACGGCCAAACTCAGAATTCCCAGCTGGGAAACATCAGTACCCTGGTACCCTTCCATTCTTTCTTGTTCCTGCAAAGCACAGACCAACAGCAGGTCAGGGGGAAGGCCCATGGGACACCACCGGGGAAACAGAAATGTTTCCCTTCAAGAGCATCCCCAGCAAGAGCAAGCCAGGCCATTCAGAGTCACATTCAAACTCACCCCACCAGGTCCCGCATACTCGTCTCTACCCTGTCCTTCTCCACAGAGAACAATAAAGAAATCAGATCGTTTCCTACCTGCCTCCCATGTGGGTTTCTGTTTGTAGCAAAGAATCCTAGAATTAAAATCGTTTAAGATACAGAGCCATGGCAGGGAGCCAGAGGAATGGAAACCCACGCCTGCCTCTCCCATAAATCAACAACACATGGAGAAAACCTCAGTGGTTCAGCGATGCTTCAGCAATGCTTTGGAAATGCCTACTCTGTGGGGCACTGGCTTGGCCTCCAAGATTAAAAAATGAGTAAGATGTGGATCTGGCGCCAATTAATCTGTTAGCACTTTCTGTCTGCTAAATATGAAATGGAATCCTGGCTTTCTTAAGCATGGAAACACTGTAAACATGAAGTAATCGGTAAAAGATGGTATAGTGCAAATCAGTCTGTGTCAGTATATAGTATCACTGTCGTAATTAGCGTATAATGGGACTGTCCTCAGAGTAGAGTCGCCTCCAATCCCATACAAAGAGATTAACCTGAAGACAAAACACCTGATCAGAAATCACAAATACTGATCAGTATCATCAAAATCTAACCTCTCCTATGCTAAGCGAACATGAATCCATATTAAAAGTATCAACATAAGTCCTGGTCAGTATTTAAATTGTAGAGAAAGGCAAGCTCCTTCAGAAGGGAAGCTTATTTCCATGTGAGTGTTAGGGCTATTATTTACTATCGTCATCGCTGTCATTATTGCCACTGTTACTGTCATCACCATCATCATCACCGTCATCTGTGTATGAAGGACTACCGCCTACCAGGAGCATGACAAATGCTCCAGTTATATTATCTCACTTAAGCCTCACATTTATTTTGCAAGCTGGCTACCTAAGGGGGCAATTGCATCCATTTTGCTTATGGGAAAACAAAGTTAAATAAACTACTCCAGGTCACCAAGGGAATCACAGAGCTGGAGCTGGAACCATGCTGTGGACCTGTCTGCATCCAGGCAGCACGTTCCATGAACTCGGAGGTGGAAAGGGGCCGCACATCCCAGGAAGCCTCCTACTGCACCTGGTGGCCATGCTGAGCTGCGGCGGTTGCTCTCCGGTGCTATGGCCCTTGCCAACCAAGCACTGCTCTGGCTTACTTTCCTGGAGAAGGAGAAAAGAGAGAGTCACAGAAGTACCATGGAGAAGGGGCTTGCAGGCAGGTGTTTTCCCATGGGCTTCCTTAAGGAGGACCCCTGAAGGTAGACCCTTCCCCAACGAGGCCCATCCCAGCAATCGCCCTGGGAGGCTCTGGCTGTTTCTTTTGGTGGGTCCTGCTCACTCCTTTGCCAAGAAGTATACAATTAAACTGAGAAATATTTTTGACAGAAATGAATCTGTTATCCATAAGCGTTTGTGGCACCAAACCAAACTCCATCATCACTGTAGCTTACGCAAATGCTTGATCAAGGGCTGTTTGGATTCCGGGGGCCTTTCAAAATATTTTCTTGTAATTGCTGATAGAAATGCCTGAAAATATTTTCATACCATATTTTGCTTGGGGAAGATGTGAGAGCATTTTCTTCTTTTCCAAGATCACATACTCTTAACAGAAAATCCTCCCTTGGTGTGCTTGGATTTCTAAGAGAACACCTGGGCCCAGTCCCGCCTCTCTCGCTTATAAACTTTGGACAAGTCACTTAACTTCGCTTCCTCATCTGGGAAACGGGTGACGTTCTCCGTCTCCTAATGCTGCTATGAAGATTAAAGGAGACACTGCGTCTGAAACACAGAGCCAGGCACACAGCAGGCAAAGGAGGAGGGCGATGGGCACTGGGCCCCAGACAGAAGAGACCAGAGAGAAATGCCAAGGGACGGAGTGTCAACGACTGACTCTCTTTATCTGTGCTTGTTTGCTCAGGAGACAGGTTAACGATTTCTACTATGGTCCTTTAATAAAGAAAATGAACAATACCAACGATTAATAGGGTGACTGTCTTAACATACGATTAGCATGAACTAATTTCAAATATTCTCTAGGTTTTTTAATAAGCACACAAATAATTGATATAACATGTCCAGTTATGTTTTATCTATTGATTGTGTCATGTAACACTACCACCACTATTAGCAACTTTTTCTTAGGTGACTTCCCAAATATGTATCTAAGTGAAATAAGTATATTTCAGATTAGCAAAGAAATATTTAATTTCTTAACTGTTCTTTACTTCACTTAATTCAAACTGGAGAGAATGTGGATATTCTACAAAAAAGTGGTTGAAATATACTTCCACCTTAACTTCTAGAGCATTCTGCTCTCTGGTAAGAAAACTAGAGTACCTTTATGCTTTAAGTCCTTTAGTATAAAGCATATACATTTGCACTCATGCGTCTGTAGCTTTTGGAGATCAGTAAAACTGACAAGTAGAACTCAGATATGCTAACAGAAGGTGTCAAAGAACAATTATATCTTGATAAAACTCTTCCAGCAAACGTTTTCCCTTTCAAGCAATGGCATAAAGACAGTTCACAGAGGAGGTTTCTTTTATGATTAAAACAACCAACTTGACTGCTGTCTCTGTGGCTTCTTCCTACTACTTTCCTTGAGTAATCAGCATGCCTTCAACAAATATTTGCCAAACCCCTACTCTGGGTCCAATATGGGCACCAGGAACACCGAAGCGATCAGGGCCACATATGGTCTCTGCCTCACGGAGTTTTGGGTCTAGACAGAAAGGAGAAGCTCACCAAATAGTCACACTAGTAATTACATAATTATAAACTGTGACTAAATGCATGGAGGAAAAGTTCACAGGCAGAGGACAGCAGACCAGAGTCATCTGCAAAGAAAGGGCTACTGGATCTGCCAGCTAACTAAGCAAAGCAGGGGCGAGGGGCCCACAGAACACTGCGTAATGAAAACAGCACATGCAAAGGCTCCAGGGCAGAAGATGCCTTCAGCCATTGAAGCTAAAGCAGACAGCAGAGGAAAACAGTAAAGATGAGCCTAAAGAGGCAGGCCGGGGCTAGAAGACACAAGCGCCATAGGCCGTGGTAAGGACACCAGCCTTCATTATAAGATCCCCTCGGAATCACAATAAGGCTTTAAGTGAGGAGCAACATACATGGGAGCAGGCCCCTAAAGAGCCCAGTGCATCCGCAGTGCAGAGGATGAAGAAGAGAGGGTAAGGATGGGTGCAGGGAGGCCATCTGGAAGCACCTCTGGAAGAGGTGACGGGAGTGCAGATGTGTGGGAGCAGAGCTGGAGAGAATGGACACGTCGGAGAAGTATTTAAGACGGAAAACCGATAGGACTTGGTGTGGAGGTGAGGCTAAAAGCATGAATCTCACCCAAGGATGGACGGTGGTGCCATTTTCTGACTATGGCCCCAATGAAGGAAGAACTCTCGAGAATCCCACGGGTTCAATTCTAGAAGTGCTAAGTCTGAAAGGCCTTGAGGCATCCGCATGACAATGCTTAGTTGGCTACTTGATAAATGGGCGGAGCAGAAAAGAACGTCTGGGTCTGAGACAAAAAACGGAGCCGTCGCACGGGCAAAAGGGAAACGTAAGAAGTGAAAGGAGAAAAGGTGTCCCTAAGATGAGCTTTGAGGTCCCCTCCTGGAGGAGGCTAAGCCACAGCAGGGGCAGCCTGCGGGGAAGAGGAGGGCCAGGTGGACACAGGGGCCTGGGAGCCAAGCACAGAAAGTACTTCAAGAAATAGAAGGAGAGGTCAACGAAGATCTGAAAAAAATCACAGGCACTCATAGAGATGAACATCAAAGCCACGGACTTTTAGACATACCATTGCAGTGAAATGACTCAGAGAACTAGTCAATTGCTGGACGTATACCTCATTAAAATTGTCCTCACAGGCCAGGCATGGTGGTTCACGCCTATAGCGCCAACAATTTCAGAGGCCGAGGCAGGCAGATCGCTCAAGCCCAGGAGTTTGAGACCAGCCTGGGCAAGATGGCGAAACCCCGCTCTACTAAAAATACAAAAGTTAGCTGTGCATGGTGGTACACGCCTGTAGTCCCAGCTACTCCAGAGGCTGAGATGGGCAGAGGTTGGGAGGTTGCCGTGAGCTGAGATTGCACCACTGCACTCCAGCCTGGGTGACTGAGCGAGCCTCTATCTCAAAGAAAAAAAAAAAGAAAAAAAAAAATTGTCTCCACAAGCAGAAGGAAGATATTTAATTTCTTAAAAAAACTGAATTCCCAGGCTGAATCCCTTCTTTTACAGATGACAAAACGTTATCATGCGGAAGTGACTGGACCACAGTCTCCCCACGTTACAGAGCCAGGGGGTGACGCCCACACTGCTGGCTCCCGACCTTCCTCCCCACCTTCCCCACGTTCCAGGAGCACCCGCCCTACTTCATGGCAGAGCTGGCTCATGAAAACTCAGGTCTAGGGCCTATTTCTCTGATGTAAGTAAACGAAAACCAATGTCCCTGCACAAAACCAAAACTTGCTGAGCTAAGGGTGAGCACTGTTTCGTCTTCTGGACTTACCTCCTTGATCGTGGTGTTTCTTCCCCTCCATGAAAACCACCATCTTCCTCCCTTTTTGGGCATCTTATCCCTCATGATAGCTTCCACAGTGGCCTGTTTTAAATGGATGGTAACATAAATAATGGAACCAAAAAAAGATCAACTTAGCACATTCGAACCAAAAGAAACAGACATGCAAATTAAAGTAAGATTTAAAAACAAAAAAAAATCAGAGAAAACACAACATACTATTTGTGGGTTAAAAATTTTAGAGAAGCAAAACCTAATGGCGTCCAAAATTACATGAAGGTAACTTAAGCAGGAAGACTTAAGAAGATGTTAAAGGAATAAGCAAGCAACAAATAAAATACAACACGACAACAAGAAAAGAAGAAAGCGTTAGAAATCATTAGTGATTAGGAAGACCAGAAGTTTCCAAATCAAAGTGGCTAACTGGTTAAGATATTATTACTCTCAATATGATGGTTATAAAATAAAATATGAAATGATTAATATGGGGTACAGGATAAAACAGTTTTCAACAAAAGGTAAAATGCATAGGATTTTTACTGTCTACATCAATTTCTAAATGTTTACATTAATAGATGCATTTGGTTTAAAATCTCAAGTATTAAAAAGAAAATTCCTATTTTTAACTTAGATAAATGAGTTTAATGGCGACATTAAATACGAATGGATAATTTTCTAAGTATTTCCAATGAGCAAAATATTTATCTTGAGGTTAATTCTAGGACCGAAGTAAAAGTTATGCAGTATCCCTTCCTCAGTTTACAGAACTTTCAAGCATTTGACACCTTAGCTAGTAATAAAAGAAAGATTTAAGCCATTCAGTCTAACAGGGTGTAGGGAAGCAGACAGATAAGTAATTTACTATGTAGCTAAAAAGGTCCCTATCTGGCACACACAGAAACTCAACTAAAATGCAAACCACTCATATCCTGTTCATAAATAGGACAATTCATAAAGCTGTCAATGACCCTATTTCCCCTAAATCCACTCATAAATGTAACAAAACCACAATTTCTTTAAAAAAGAAAGAAAGACAAAGAACAGAAAAAAGTGAACAGGAGTATTTTCCGTCTTTCACAAACCGATTCTAATGTTTGTTTGAAAAAGAAACAAAAATAGCCCAGAAAATTCTCAGGCAGAAGAGTAGTAAGTAGAACAAGCACTGCTGGATATTAAAATATACCTTAATATATGGTAATTAAGAGAAGGCAGTGTTGGCATGCAAGGACACATATCACAAGAACAGAAGACAAAAGTCCAAAAATAAATCTCAATTCACAGAGAAATGGAACAGAGGATGAAGCTGTAACTGCCTATGAGCGGTGGTAAGAGTTAGTTGACGCATGGTCCTGGGATAATTCAGCAGCCATGTCAGACCCTGTGAGCGGCCCACTTGCCTCCCCTTTCTTGCTGACAGATATGAAACTCTGTTCAAGTCTCAGGCTGCAACGCGCTCAGAGAAGGCTGGTGCAACTCGGAAGGATGCACCTCACTGGTCAAAGCCAGTCACAGTCTTTTCATTGCTTTGCCAAGAACTGCTTTAGAAGTGATATTGCAACCAAGTTTTGGCCAATGAAATATGAGAGAGCTGACCCCTCCCTCCCATTTCAGATGCGGCTGTATGAGGAGATGAAGTGTACAGCAGTTATCTTGTGACCACAAAGGAAAAGCCAAGAAAGTCACAGAGAAGCTAACCCGAATTCGCCAAGCCTGAAATGCCAACCTCTAAGACCCGTGTCACGTGAGATGACCACTTCAGCCACCTTTGAGTCATTCTGTTTCCTAAAACCAAAAGCATCTTCACGAATTCAATAACTTCCTGGGGAAAACTGGCTTGGTTCCTAATACTTCCCTCATTACGCTCAAAATAAAATCAAGATGGATGAAAGATTTTAAAATCTTTCAAAATTTCCAAAACTTGTGAAAATATGCTCCATATAAAAGAAAGCACAAAAAATAGCTACAGGGAATATTTCCACAAGTTTTGGGAAAGGAGAAGCAGGGCCATTTTAGGTGTGATACAAAACCCAACAGCCATAAAAGACAAGATTGGCAGATTCTACATTTAAAAATAATTTCTATATTAGAGAAATGGCATATTTAGTGCCAAAAACTACTGACTTGTAAAAAGATTTAGTGTGCATATCACAAGGACTAATTTCTTTTACGTTTCAGAGCCCATGTGTATTTCTTTTTCAGTTAATAAATCCTTTAGCTATATTGCCATTGCAGTGGCCTTTTTTCTTAGGGATTTGTAACAGTTGAGAACAGTAACATAAAAATGTGTCCCAAGCCATGGATACCATGGCAGGGACAAAAGAAAAACCACTCTGGAGAACATGCCCTCAGCCCAGTCCACAAAGATGCTCACAAATAAAGCATCACCAAAGATGAGATTGTAGTCCTCAAATCATAATACACACATGCACGAACACACACACACATGCATACTTATGCACACAGGCATGCACACATGTGCACATGCATGTGCATATGCATGTGCACATACACACATATACGCACACACATGTGCATGTGTGCACACACGCACATGCACATGCATGCACACCCACACACCAACCCAGGAAGGAGCAAGCCTAGACTCAACAAAGTCCCATTAGACCTTCAAGAATCTCAGGTGTTAGAACTTGCTGACTGCCTACAATATCCAAAGCTGTACAAAGGCTTGCTAAGCACACAAAGGATACAAACAAGTCTAAGGCAGTCTCTGCAGCAAAGAGCATATAATCTAGAGGAAGAGCTGTCAATGAAAGAATGAAGAATTCCTGGCTGACTGTCTAGTGAACCGTTTGGGGAGGATGAGAACACTGCAGGCTGGCAGGTAGCACGGCTGCCCTCCTAACTCTTCCCTGGGGCCACTAACCTACTCTCCCCTGCAAGCTAGGAGCTTCCCAGGCCCTGTACTGGCTCCTGCCTCAGAGAATCAGTCATGGGCCTGGCTTCCTGACTGGGCAGACCTGACACGGGCATGGGCACCTGTACCTGACCCCAATGCCTGCTCCACCCCGTCTGGGGTGACACTCATCTCCCTCTGTCCTCACTGGGCTCTGAAGTCCAGGTACCTGTCTGCTCGGCCCCCACCTGTGCTCCTAGCATGGCAGGTATTGACCAAGGGCATCCTTGGTCTGCACTGCCATGATTGGGAGGTTTTGCCTTGATAAGGGGGAGGGGGAACCACGTGCAAGGTGCAAGGCAGAGATCCACAACTCCTGTATGCTCGTGAACTTCGAAAGAGCACAATGGAATGAACTCTGTGGTTTCCAAAATAAAAGTGAAATTCCAACCACCCAGATTAAGCTATCCATCATTTCTAGTGTCCCCTTTGCTTTTTCATGTTAAAGCTCACCTTTGGCAAAGGTTTCTGGAAGGCCTGCATTGCCAGGAGGAGAGGTGCTGCTGTCGTCCAGTTATAATATCTAATACAAAACAATGAAATAGATGTCAAAAAACCAAGGCTCAGACTGAAAACCTTTCCAATGTCATATAAAGTGGTCAAGGAAAGCTCGGGACTCCATCAAGGTCTTTGAAGAGCTCAATGCTCTTGCTATTCCCCAGTCCACCCTTATCTACCCCCAGGCAGAGGCTCCCTCCATCTAACCCCAGCAGGGGCCCAGCAGCAGCCGTGCCAGCAGGGTGGACAGTTAGACATGCCAGCAGCCCAAATTCCACAACGTGCTTGAGGTGTTTCTTGCCACACGTCAAGGAAAAGGCAACTAGGTGTAAAACATCCACGGCGTAAGGGAGAAAAGTTTGCTAAGAGTCTGCAAAAAATACCTGTACATCCCTCGCCCTCAGATAATGAAGTTTTTCAAGAGGGGAAAGATGTAGGCTCCTCAGATATACCCATGTACCACACCGGTGTGACTGTTCACATTCAATTAGTACATCGAGCTGGGTGTAGTGGCTCACAGATGAAAACCCAGCACTTCGGGAGGCCAAGGTGGCAGGATCTCTCTCTTTTTTATTTTATTTTTTTTGAGACAGAGTTTCACTCTTGTCACCCAGGCTGGAGTGCAGTGACACGATCTCAGCTCATTGCAACCTCCACTGCCCGGGTTCAAGCGATTCTCCTGCCTCAGCCTCCTGAATAGCAGGGATTACAGGCACCCGCCACCACACCTGGCTAATTTGTTGTATTTTTAGTAGAGACGGAGGTCTTGCCATGTTGGCCAGGCTGGTCTCAAACTCCTGACCTCAGGTGATCCACTCGCCTTGGCCTTTCAAAGTGCTGGGATTACAGGTGTGAGTCACCACACCTGGCCAAGCGGAAGACTCTCTTAAGCCCACAAGTTCAAGGTTACAGAGAGCTATAACTGCACCACTGCACTCCAGCCTAGGTAGAAGACACAGCTAGACCTCGCCTCAAAAGGGAAGAAAAGAAAATCTAGTACAGATGAATACTAAAACTCACAAGACTGATGGCTACCTGAAGCTATCAGCTATATTGCCAATTCTATTGACATGGAATTCTGCCAACAGTGAAGACACAATACTGCAGTGTAGCTAAGTCTTTATTTTATATATTCCTAAGGCTTAATGTCTAGGTCTGTTTGAAAACATGAAACAGAAACAGTATCACGCCACTGCCAAAGTGACTTTCAACAGGTACTTACTTACTCCCAATCTTTACCACAAGATTGGGGTCATCGATAATAGCGGGGTTGTCCACAAACTGTTGATATGACACAGCCTGCTCCAGAAATGCATCTGTCGCAGCAATTGTAGAGGATCCAGGAAAAAGAAAAAGAAAAAGTCAGTTCTAAGACACGCCCACCTTTCATTTGCTCACACCCAAGTGTTTTCTGAGAGTTTGTGCACGCCAACTGTGCGGACAATCCTATAAAATGCATAAACAAATTTGTAAAGGGCACTCCACTTCATCTGGGGGGCGGCATCTGCACGGCAATGCAGGGAGGCCAAGGACGAGTCTGTGGATGTTGCGGGAAGTATGTCTTAGCTGGGGCACGTACGTTCACGCAGGGAGTGGGGTGAAAACAGCACGCACGTACATCTGCACAGGCAGAGTCATGGCTACGCAGGGTGCAGAAGCCAGGCTCCCGTAGCTGAAGTCATGATTATTGAGATGACCCCAGGCAAGCAGTTGACTCTCCAGGCCCCAGCTCCCTCCTCTAGCACGGGGACAATAACCCCATCTGCTTCCTAGGGTGGTCATGGGGACTGAGAAGGTCATGAATAGAAAGCACAGTGCCCTTCTGAAAACGTGGTGCCTCCACCATGATCAGAAGCAGGAAGGGTACTGTTCTCATTGCGGGGGGCAGCCCCACCAGGATCAGAGCAGAGGAGAAGGTGGCAGGTTCAGGAGGCCCAGACCTCAGCCCTGGGCCCTCAGTTCTTTGACGGGCTCTTGGGCCACAGCCCTGGCTTCCACAGAGCCTTCCAAAGCAGCTGGGCTGCACCCTGAGCCTTGAACATGGTTCTGACCATCTCTGTGGCCCAGAGCCATGCCCACTCCTTCCCTGGGAGCTTCTATTTACCCTGAATGGAACCGAAACCCAGCAGACATCGGCCACCAAGAATCTCCTGTGTCCAGGAAGTGTCCCTGGGTCATGATGCCAGCCCAACTGGCCTCAACATGTACCCTCAGAGCCCTCATTAGGACCTCTGGGGACTCTCCTGGTATCTCCTGACTGTGACAATCTGGCCTCACCTGTAAGGACTGGGCACTCACAGATCCCTGTGAGATAACAGGCAGATAACAACGCTCGGCCTCATTGGTGCTGCCACCCCACCCCCACCAGCTCATGTGTACTGGCGAGGGAAGGCCCAGGGGGCTCCGATGGGACACTGGCCTCCTCACGCCAGTGTCCAAGTATACTCACCCCCAATAACCTCAGAGACACACTGAGGCTGGATATGAATGTGTAGCCCTAGGAAGACAGAGTGAATGAACCGAGCCACCGGACCTAGCACACAATCTCAGTTCAGCTCTGGAAGAACAGGCTGGTGACGGCGTGGGAACAAAAAGGCCTCAATCTTTGTGAAAGGAGAAATTCCCAAAGCTTAGAAGCGACCGGGTTGGAGGCAGGAGTCTCAGATGGCACTCCTGGGTGGGAGGGGGACAGTGGTGGCTCCTGAGAGGTAGAGGGCCCCTCCCTGCTAGAAATACCAGGAGACCGTGGAAAAGAGGAGATAGCGTGGGAGGGGGCGGGAGGGGGTGGGGCGACTGAGACTAGTCCCAGAGTCCTTCAGCTGATAACTGCTGACCGCACCCACTGGGGGGCTTGGACACGCCCCACCACGCTACAGCACT
Source organism: Sapajus apella (assembly GCF_009761245.1). Classification (NCBI taxonomy): domain Eukaryota; kingdom Metazoa; phylum Chordata; class Mammalia; order Primates; family Cebidae; genus Sapajus; species Sapajus apella. Next base: position 13,826,945 of record NW_022436971.1, read on the forward strand.
GTCACGAGGTCCTGGGAGAGCACTGATACGATTGTGGCAGGTACTATAATCAATCACCTAAGCCCGCCCCATTAACGCCCTTTAAATCCAGCTGGGAAAAGCTCCCAGACTTCCTCTGACAAACTCAGACCTCCCAGCTCCAAGGCACTGGGACACTTCTCTCCCACTGCCAACGCCCTCTAGTTTAATTAGACTGACACCCACTCCGGCCTGCAGGCCTCTGGAGGAGGTCTCTGCAGTGCTGGCCTGGGCCACAGGAGACACACAGCGATGGCCTGAGCCATGTGTGACCCACAGAGCTCTGAGGCCGGCTAACTGCAAGCCAGGAACATCGCGGTTACAAGTTCGGTGCTAACATCGGGGCGATCCTTAACCTCAACCGAGGGAAAAGCTGCCTGGACACGAGCTCCTCCGAGACACCCGAGCCTCCGGGCCTTCTGACCGGCGGCCACCAGGGGGCGCCCGCGCCAGGCCCGCGGTACCTTTCGTGATCTCCCGGTGGTCGCTGAGGCCCCCGCACAGGGAGATGGCGATGGAAGGAAGGTCCCTCAGCCCGTCCGAGGTGCTCTCCACGCCACTGTCCATGCCCGAGCTGCCCACAGACTGCGGGGACTGGTTGGCTGATCGGGCTCCGTTGTCGCTGGCATGTTTTGCGAGGCCGGAAGGGTCTCCGCTGGAAGGAGGAAAAGCGGCAGAGCCCGGCTGAGCAGTGTCCCAGGCCGGGGTCCCACCTCGCCATCCAGCCATGCTCTGGCACGCGGCCACCCTCAGAGCCGCAGACGGCTGCATCTCAGCACAGATGTTCATTAAAGCACCTCGACAGGGAAAGAGACGTTCAATGCCTTAGCTCGGGAGAGAAAGCCATTCTTTAGCAGCTGGCTGCATCTCCCTGTATCCCCCTAAGATACACTGAAGCAGCATCAAGCTGTCCTCCCTGTTCCCTGCCCTTCCTTCCCCTCCAGACGCCAGCCCTGCCCCAGATCGCGGGGGGACTGAGGGTGGGTCCTCAGCACCATGGGAGACTCTCCTGGGGAAAGAAAGGGCTGCCCAGCTGCCCCTTATTGTGCTGCGGGCCACTGACCACTGTGGACATCATGACCTCAGGCTCCGCAGGGAGGGCAGCTTGGTGCCTGCGCCCGTCCAGAGGTGGGGACGCCACCCTGTGCCCACACCCTATGTCCACAGAGAGAGCCAGCATGTTTCACAAGGAAATGAGAGCCTCCCACTGCCTCTCCCTCACACACTTTTTTTTTTTGAGACAGAGTCTCGCTCGGTTGCCCAGGCTGGAGTGTAGTGGCGCAATCTCGGCTCACTGCAACCTCTGCCTCCTGGGTTCAAGCAATTGTCCTGCCTCGGCCTCTGCAGTAGCTGGGATTACAGGTGCACACCACCACACCCAGCTAATTTTTGTATTTTCAGTAGAGACGGTGTTTCACCATGTTGGCCAGGCTGGTCTCAAACTCCTGACCTCAAGTGATCTGCCTGCCTCAGCCTCCCAAAGTGCTGGGATTAGTGGAGTGAGCCACCACACCCAGCTGTCTTGCACACTTTCTAAACAAACATAAGGGAAAACTGGGCTCACACGGAATGATATTCAGGTTATAGAAAATGATGTGAGGAATGAAAAGGAATGTTACTTTTTAGGAAAATACAGGGCCGCCACTTCAGGGTCCATGTCTGTGAGGTCATCCAGGTAGACACCGTCAGCACCAAGATGTCGGCTTCGTTTATCTAAAAGGGCAAATGGCTCAAGTCAGAAAACCTCCCTTCTAGAAATGACCTCATGGACTCGGATCTACAGAAACAGCATTTAAACACTGTGTGCAGATTTGCCCCCAAGTCTCCAGACTGGCCCAAGAACCACAATGGTTACTGGTGGGCAGTACATTACCGTAGACCGCCGAGACCCACAAATCATGTGGCCTGGATCAAGTTAGTTCACTTTGCTGAGCCTCAGTCCTTCTCCATAAAGTGCTTGAAGTGTACTGAGCACTCAACGCACTGAGACTATTACCATTATTATTACACTTATTATGAAACGATAAATGCTTTCATTAGGAACTTCCCCATCAATACCCCAAGGCAAAGCATCCCACATGGTGCACTGTCAGACACGATGACTTCAAATGTCCTCTTTACTTCTGGCACAGAATAATGTAACTGGTCCCTACAATTCTAGAAAACCACAGGGAGCTGCTGAGTGGATGGAGAACAGGCCTGGCATCGTTGATACAGACACACAGTCAGGAGCACATTAAAGCAACACAGAGCACCTACTGTGTGCCAACCACTACGCTAAGCACTGCAGAGAGGAAGAGAAGTTTTATAGAAAAGACTCTTGATCTCAGACAGCACATTGTCTATGGGGGAGTCAGGCAAAAATCAATCAGTAAAATATTGATCATTTGAAATTGTGATAAATGGTATGCAGAAACTATAGTGGGTGAGGGGCTGGGAAGCAACACCGGGCAAGAAGAGAGGCGGTCAGGATTAATCTAATCATCAGCTTGATAAAAGTCACCCTCGACCGGGTGCGGTGGCTCACGCCTGTAATCCCAACACTTTGGGAGGCCGAGGCAGGCGGATCACGAGGTCAGATGGAGACCATCCTGGCCAACGTGGTGAAACCCTGTCTCTACTAAAAATACAAAAATTAGCTGCACATGGTGGTGTGTGCCTGTAATCCCAGCTACTTGGGCAGCTAAGGCAGGAGAATCGCTTGAATCAGGGAGTCAGAGGTTGCAGTGAGCCGAGATGAGACCATTGCCCTCCAGCCGGGCAACAGAATGAGACTCTGTCTGGAAAAAAAAAAAAAAAAAAAAAAGGTCACACTTATGGGTCCCATGGTGTGCTGAAAAGGACTTGACTCTCCCAGGTCTCAGCAGCCCCAGTGAGTAAAATGAGGAAGCTACATGATCCGCAAGGCCTCCTCCATGTGTGATTTCCTGTGACTAACTTCTGATCATGAATATATTCTGCCACGGAGCACGGACTGAACATGGTAGTTGTCATAGTTCAATTTCCTTGGAACTTTGGAAAGGACCTGTCCTTTGTAGAGGAAGCACAAAGTATGAACAGACAGAGGGTCGGGAAGCCCCAGCCTTCGTACCTTTTTTCCTAGGAGAGTCCGTCTTGTTTGCCATCTGGACCACACCGGCAGAGGGCGGTTTGAGCTCCTCGATCATGGGCAAGAGCGGTGCTGCTGCTCCCAGGGTCTCCAGGTCTTCTTCGTTCACAAACTGCATTTCTGTCTGAGACTTGTTCTGATCCAAAAGTGTCCCCTCGGCCAGAGTTGGTGATTGGTCACTAAAAGTATCTGAAGATTCACTGTGAATGGCCTGAAAGTGGCTTTTATCACAAATTTTTCTACTGACCAATGGGCTGGACTCTTTCATCTTGTGTGGAGAACACTAGAACAAAGAGGAGAGAGGGACAGAGAAAGGGAGGGGGTCAGCACAGAGGCAAACGCAATAACCGAGTGACCCAAGGAGAACAGCAAGTAATCAAAAGTAGGCAGGGACTTTTAAGCCTCAGCAATCACCTGCTGATTTCTATACCTGCCAGAAAGTCCAGAAACCAAGAATATTATTTCCAAAGCAAATGAACTTCCCTGTAAAACAACCACTGCCAAAGAGAAGTCAGATGGGTAATCCCAAAAGGCAGGAGCAGCCTAAACGCCCAGTGTTTAATTACAAGTCTATCCACACAAACGCCGGGATTCTCCATGGCCATCAGAATAAATGAATTACGTCCACAACAACATGAGTGCGTCTTGCAAAACTAATCTCTGCTGTGAGAGTCCCGATCATGTTTACCCTTGCAGGGAGCAGAGGGGTCAGTCTGGGCAGTGACCACAAAGGGTGGGGGTTTCCGCACTGCCGGTCATGCTCGGCTTCTCGGTCTGGGTGCAAGTTGCACAGATCTGTTCCCGCTGTGAAACTGTGTTGAGCTATGCATTTACAATCTGTGTATTTCTCTGTATGCATATTTCAATTAAGTATATTCCCAAAACATGAGTGAATAAGATTTGGTGGTAGTTGGTTCACATGAGGGAGAAATTAGCATTTCTGATTCTATCGCCAGAGGGATTTCCAGTTGCAGAAAAGATTTATTCAAACAAAAACCAAAATGCAATTGATGGGCTGAAAAGAGGGGAGAAAGTACTCACTTCTCTTATCTGATCAAACAGCTTCTATTGCAAATGAAAACAATGCTACAGAAAATCCGTGGTTGGAACTATTTTGCCACAAGAAGTGATGGATTTGCACTTTTGTGCTGTTTCTCCAGCAACTAATGACATAAACTTACAAAGAGAGTTAGCTGGGTCAGCACCACAGCTGCGGACAGGGAAATCAGCATTTTCTGTGAAAGATAAACACAACCTGGAAAGGAAATGGATCCACAACCTTGGCTTCAACAGACTACTCTCCAAAAAGCTGCCCATCTTGACTGTTTATAAGGGATGTTTTCAATAGTCATTCACTCATTCGTTCATTCATATTACAAACACTTATTAGGGATGCAAGAGGCCATAGCATCTCACAATATTTTTTAAAGCTTGCGATATGATAATTCAAGATGCTTGTAATACATTAGCATACTAAATGAAATTTATTGAAAAAAAGGCTTTGTTCACTTCATGTTTTTAGAAATCTATTTGCTGGTTTATGTACATGTAGGTACATAAACCAGTTATGTACCTACATGTAAACCCACTGCATGTCCACGACAGGGAAATTGAGTCAGCGTGTATGTGGCACAGCCAAGGAGAAAGATCGCAAATATTTAGAGGGCCTCCAGGTGCCAGATACTTCACATACCTACGGGAGCCCTTCTAAACTCCCAACAATTCTGTCATTTTCTCACATTTTTACAGATGAAAACACTGAGGTTCAGGGAAGTCTACTTACTTGCCCAAGGTCACCTTGCTAGCAAGTGGTGGAGTGGGGACTCAAACACAGGACAACTTGCTGCCTCCCAAGCCCTCCTCATTCTCTCCACTACACTCAACTGCTTCTCTGTTTCTTTTGGAGATCCCCATAGGGTCAAATTCAGGGTCCCGCCAACAATGAGGGCCCAGAAATATCACTTGATGAATCCAAACCTTAAGTTTTTCTGACTTCGTTTATCTATTAGGCTCAAATCTTTCATTTCTGTTCTATTAGCCTCTCCCTCTCCCAGGGCTCTCCCAGGCGTGTCTCTCTTTGAGGGATACAAGAACATGTGGACTCCAGCTCTCACTGCCCAGCTTCTCTTTCCATGGACCAAGAGTCCACTTCTCTCTCCTTGTGGCTTTGCTCCAGTCATCACTGGCCTAGCAGAATCAAGAGCTGGGGACAATTTTGTTTACAGCATCAAGACAGCAAGACTGTGTGTAAGTTGTATTTTTTTTAATTTAATTTGCATTTAGCTGTGATAGAGAATGTAGATCCCGGCTGGGCACAGTAGCTCATGCCTATAATCCCAGCATTTTGGGAGACTGAGGCAGGCATATCACTTGAGGTCAGGAGTTTGAGACCAGCCTGGCCAACATGGTGAAACCCCGTCTCAACTAAAAATATAAAAAATTAGTCAGGCATGGTGGCATGCACCTGTAGTCCCAGCTACTCAGGAGGCTGAGGCAGGAGAATTGCTTGAGCCTGGGAGACAGAGGTTGCAGTGAGCCAAGAAAGCACCATTGCCCTCCAGCCTGGGCGACAGAGTGAGACTCTGTCTCAAAAAAAAGAGTAAATCCATAGGTTTAAAATCTACGAAAACAATGAGACCTCTCTATAATGTTGGAAACATGGAAGAAAGTAATTCCAACATTCAAGGTTAACCCTTAATATATTTTCGTTTACCTCTGGCTCCTGGTGGCTATGTTTCTTGGCTATGCTATGACTAATTCCATGTAATTTGAGCTACGTTAGAAATCTTCGGCCGTGGCAGAATTGAAGACAAGTCTCACCTTAGCAGCCTGCGGCAGCTCTCCCCACAACCAGAGCATTTCTGGGTTATTCTTCTGCCCTGTCCTTTCCGTGGACTTGCTGACCAATTCTGAATCACTTTTAGGTGTAGAAGGTCGGGAACTGGAAGGACTTAAGAAAACACAAAGTCAAAATTAAGGTGGGAAAAGAAACTTTTGTAAATGTTGTGGGCCCAGTTCTGTGGCTCAGCTAGTCCAGAAAATACACCCCAGCTGTGGTTCACTCTAAGCGGAGCCTCATGACAAATCCCTCCTCCCGCCACCAGGGGGCAGTGCAGCGCGTCCCGTGGAAGGTGCTCCACGTGGGTCTCCCGCCCCACCCTGCCGCCTGGTGCACCGCGGAGGAGAAGAGGGGGAAACAGGGAAATTATATCCTGTGCCAATTTTACCAAAGACGCTGGCTGCCACAAATAAACTCGATATCATGGCAGGAGCCTCCAAGTTGAAATTTCCTAAGATCTTATGTCTTCCGGGAATATTTCACAAAAAAAACTCACCAACTGGCTAAGGCTCGCTCAGTACCCACCTCCACGTTTCCTGTATTTGTACTCTGAAGACCTAAATGAGATCTTACTTCTGCCCAGCCTAAGTCACCATCCAGAAGTCATTAACTTATCCACAAGATCCTCACCATATTCTAAACAACTTAGAGAAATATTATTTATTGCCGTAAATAATATTAATTACAGCAATTCTTGTAATTATTTATTACCACATAACATGGTAAATTACTGCTTGTTTTCCCCACATCATTTCCTCTAGAGGAAGACCACAGAGTTTCCAGACACAGCAGGAAATAAACGTAGGCAGTTTCCCTTTCCATCTTCCTTCCCAGACCTGGTATCATTTAACTGTCCGAGTTAAGAATTCAACTCCAATTTAATACAACTTTCCTGTCAACACAAGGTGAGTTCATGATGATACGTAACTTGTGTCCAACAAACAGGGACCCCTACGGGCTAAACTGATCCTGAATCTCTTTGGTCACGCCACCTAGAGCAGACAGACCAAGGGCCGCCTCTCCTTTGTGTCACACCAAGGTGCAAAGGGTGGTTTCTGTTCCCTTGGTGCCCCTGACTCCCAGCCCATCTAACAGTGTGCCACCAAGGGGCAGCCTGCACACTCTCTTTCACCTGCCTGGGGAGAGGAGGCTGACCCCACACTAAAGAGAGCTTCTGCAGTGGGACACCCTGCTCCCAACACACACTCTTCTGCCTGTTAGGGAGCAGTCCTATGAGAAGACACGTGGGCCCCCCACATCCGTGTGGAGAAGCCTCCTGCCCTTTCAACCTCCTTGCTCCTCCACTTCTACAATTAGACTTCTCCAAAGAGACAACGCTTTTCTGGCACTGATGCGAGTAGAGTCATGTGTTTGGTATCACTGCAATGGGAAAAGCACCAGCCGTGGCCTCCATCGAGGGGCCTCGGTACCTACAAGTGTGACCTGAATCCACTCTTTCTCCAGCATCATCATGGAAGAAGTCCATCAAAACCGGCTTCCCACACTCAATGGTGCTGTGCCCAGACCTCAAAGTATTTGTCTAAAAAGCTCCTGCCATTTCGTTTTACCAGACAAAATAGAACACATCAGGCTATAGGTTCTTTGGAGCAATAAATTACCTCACTGCCACTAAATGAAATAAAGTCCTTTAGACAAAGCTTGCTCTGAGCAGGAGTCGGCAAACATTTTCTGTAAAGAGCCCAATGGCAGATATCTAGGGCTTTATTGGTTTTATGACGTCTGTCGCAACTACTTGACACTGCTGTAGTGGTGTGAAGGCAGCCGCTTTGTAGACCAACTGGCTATGCCCAGGAAAACCCGACAGAGGAGATGGTGGACCGGACTTAACCCAGGGGCCGGGTTTACCAACCTCTGCTCTAGAAGAACAAAAATGTGGAACACGGTTCTCCTGCAGCAATTCCCAACTCCAGATTTCCTAACATTCTGGTCCCTTCATAAAAGCCACAAACCACAAAGCCCATACAGGCACCAGGCATGTGAACTCATGTATAAGGAGCCCAGCCCTACGGGAAAGTCTAAGCTGAAAGTCCCTCCCCGACAGCAAACAGGCCACCACCATAAACGCTGCCAGCTTAGGCCATAGCAGCCCTTCTCCAAAGATCCCATGCACAAGTACAGATGCACTTTCTGCTGACCATCACTGCAGGAGTTCAGACGGACAGAAGAGGAGCCAGGAATGGGGCCCACTGCCGAGCGGGATTTATCAGAGAGATGACTCCCATGTGTTCCGTCATCAAATCTTATTATTTTAAAATCAACGGTTGTTTCAAAAAAGGAAGCTTACAAGGTCGATGACTGATGTTCACAAATAAGGTGTTTATTAGCCTTATTAAAGTTTTCAGTATTTTTGCCAGTCCCAATAAGGCTAATTAGTTATAACTGTTTATGACTTTGTTTTCCTCATTTTAAACAGACTTTTTTTCTGCAAATGCAGCCTCTGAATGAAGTACATCTGAGGTTTCGTTCTTAAATTAAAAAGAAAAAAGGTTTTCCACGTACAAATTAATCTTAGCTTCATTTGCTAAGGTTGATAGAGTAAGCCATGGAAGTCTACAAAGTAGGTAGGTCAAAATGGAGGGAACAAAAGCAGAAATCTGGGATGACAGCATTGAATGAATACCTCAATCTTTGATCCTAAACCTGAGATCCAGCCCATGCCATTCTCAGAGATTCTGTTCTAGAAATGCTGTAGAAACCGTCTGCCTCCATTATTCAGACGGCCCAATAAACTACTTAAATATTTATAATTAATTAAAGTGGTATCCCAAAAATATCTTGTAAACTTATTTGTCAAACAACCCTAGACAGAAAGCAGAAGATCATATTCCCAAGCTACATTTCATTGTTCTATTTTTCAAAGCACTCCAGAGAATTAGGTAAAATTATATGCTGAACCATAATTTCCAGAGAGTCCAATTTAGAAATTTTAAAAAAAATTATGATCATCTACAAATGATTATAATGAAAGGAAAAGAGTAATCTATACACATAGTTTTTCATAAGTAATTTGGTTAGTGAAATCGATTCGTAAGAGTTAGATCAAAATGTTCATATCATCTACAGGTATTTTCTTCATAAGTAATTTGGTTAAAGGTAAAATAGACTTATAATAAAAGTTAGATCAAATTTTTCATTATTGAATATATCCCAATGGGGAAAATCACTCCTCTACCTTTCCGCAGGATGGAACAGGGAAGACTCTGGAGGGCAAGAACTAGAGAGACCGCTCTCGGCCGTGACTGCAGGATGAGGGGCAGTCCTTTTGCAATCTATCAGGCTACTGGACACCATCACGTGATACACATTAAAAGAAAGACAAAATCAGAGGTCAATTACATCAAGTAAGATTTTTATACAAATTATTTGACTACTCTCAACAATGGCACTCGTAAGAAAATGAAGATACTCAGGCATCTGACAACGGCAGAGCCCTGGATGTTGAAACTACCAAGAAATCAGTGGGAATTTTCTGAGACGCAAAAACAGGAAACTGTAAAATGATCTATTTCAGCTCCTGTTTCACCCATGTGTAAGATGGATCATCTCCGGTCACACTTTCATGCTTAATCAAACTAAATAATCCAAAAATTCAATCGTGTGTGCTGTCAATTGTCTCTTTACAGAAAATACATAATTCCAAGTGTGGAAATGTAGCTATTTATCCTAATTTCTCATTCCATTTGGTGATGGTCAGATCTACATAACCTGACTCCACAATTATTCTGTAATAATGAAGCCAAGCATTAAAGATGTTTTGAACATTAAACATGCTCAGAGCTGTGTTTAGTGTCTCTCTTATATCCTTAAAATTAACATACAGTGCTTGAAGAGATTTTTTAATCTATTATTGGCTTCTTAATATCCTACATTATTTTCCTCCTAAACCACTATTTTTCTCTCCTATGGTTTATCTCCAGAGACCTAAAGAATGAGAATCTAGAAAGGTGTTATATCTGCACTGTGCAATAGAATAAGCCAGCAGCTACAGGTGGCTCCCAAGCACCTGAAACATGGCTGCTCCAAATTGGGATGTTCCGCACATGTGAAATACATAATGGATTTTAAAGACTTGGTATGAAAACAGAAATGTGAAGTATCTCATTCATAATTCTTTAAAATTGATTGCTTGTTGAAATGATATTTTCAATATACTGTAGTCAAATGAAATATAGCTTTAAAAATAATTTCATCTTTTTTTTTTTTTTTTTTTTTTTTTTTACTTTTTAAAAATAGGGTAGCCGGGTGCAATGGCTCATGCCTATAATCCCAGCACTCTGGGAGGCCAAGGCGGGCAGATCATGAGGTCAGGAGTTCAACACCAGCCTGCCCAACATGGTGAAACCCCATCTCTTCTAAAATACAAAAATCAGCCAGGTGTGGTAGTGTGCGCTTGTAATCCAAGCTACTCAGGAAGCTGAGGCAAGATAATCGCTTGAACCCAAGAGGTAGAGGTTGCAGTGAGCTGAGATCACGCCACTGCACTCTAGCCTAGGCGACAGAGTAAGACTCTGTCTCAAAATAAAATTTAAAAAAAAAAAAAAAAAGGACTACTAGAAACCTTAAAATTACATATGGAGCTAATTATTACGTTTCTACTGGACAGGCCTAGGCTCTGATGCAGGCCAACCTCCATGCAGGGACTTTGCCATGGGCTCAGCCTGGCCTACTGGACTAATCTAAGATATCAGTATTGGCTGGAAACCAGGCGTGAGACATACCTATTTTCTCTCCAGCCTCCACGTCAGCACACACTGGTGACTGCTGCTGGCTAATTCACAAGGTTACCCTGATCAAACTGGAACCAGGGGTGGCGTTTTGATGAGACTGGCTTTAGGTAGGAACCCAGAGTTTCTGAGGGCTCACACACTTTCACTGCAAACCAGAAGCCAATCTAAAGCATGAGGTGTACTAATAATCCAAGGATACCACTGGCATTTAGATCAGTGTTTCTCAATCTCTTTTTCATTATCACCACATCCCCGAGCATTTTGAGAGATCAATAGCCCAACTCCACCTACTGTGAGATTTTAATGCTGTGGCCGCTTAGAGATCACAAACCCACAAAGCATTAGAACGTCTAAGATTCTGTTGCCGGAGAATGAATTTTTATCCCAGTGGTGGGTTATATTCTTTCCTGTGTTGAGAACATAGGATTTAGATCTACCCTTCTTCCCCAGCCCTTTGAAAACTACAGGGGGCTCACTATTCCCACAGGTTTCATTGATCTAAACATCTCTGGGGTCTTCAGGAAAGCATCTCCACGCTGAGTAGCTCTAGTTCTCCAAGTTCTCCTCTAGGGCAATCTGTGAGTTCATTTCAGGGAAATGAATATTCTTGAATTCAGCAGAATGGATTAAGTGTGGTCGGAGGCATCGGGCTAATAGCCCTGAAGGACTTCAGCAGTTCCTGAAGCAATGTCTCTGTTTTTGAATTTTACTTAGGGCTAAGTATCAAGAAAGGCTCTGCCACTGTGTTTTCTCCAATTACCAATTAGCATTATGTAATTTACATGTTTTCCCTTTCAAGTTCACCTCCAGGGAGCTAAGAACCATATCTGCAGATAGATTCTGACACCAGATGCAAGTGTATGATCTGAACACGTTATGTTTTTAATCCTCATGTCTACCTCCTACTCTACACTGTGTTTTTCCTGGTCCTAACTGTTTTCATTTTTAATTTCTATTTCATTCTTTTCTTAGAATTGCTGTCTATCACTGACTTCTAAGCCTCTGGACTGGGCCTGGGGAACAGCTTACCTGGGAGTGGGTGACCACTCTCTATCTGAATTAGGGTATGAGGCTGACTGAGGGTAAGTCACAGCCGGGGAGAGGTTTTCCTTGGGAATATCATCTTGGAATGGAGGTATATCATTAGGAAGAGTTCTGGAAGAAAAAAAAAGATTAAAGTCAAAGAATTGTTATGATAGATTCATAATCAAGTTCCAATTTTTTCTTGATTAGCTCTAAGTGCTTTGCAATTAACATGATCTCTTTAAATACCCAGACCTGATCCAGGCAGTGGAGGGGGAAAAAGTGAGTACCGGCATCCATAAATGTGTCTATGTGCTAACGCTTTGGCCAAATTACAAATGTAAAATGATTTTGTTTCAGCATTCAGACTCAGACACGCATACACAGTCATCACAATGCTGGCTCCTCCCATTGCGGCACCTCCTGCTGCCCTGCACAGTCACGTTCCAAAAGCCTAGGAGGTACAGCAGCCCCAAACTGGCCCCCAAGTGGTATAAAACCCCTGCCAGGTACAGGCAGAGCTTCCGAATAACTCAGTGACCCTCTGCCGATCCTGTTTCATCTAGCAGAAGAAACAAATGGCTTTTTGTTGCCATTGTTTTTGGTGTTTTAGTCATGAAGTCCTTGCCTATGCCTATGTCCTAGATGGTTTTGCCTACGTTTTCTTCTAGGGTTTTTATGCTGTTAGGTCTTAGGTTTAAATCTTTAATCCATCTAGAGTTAAAGCCAAGATAGACAAATGGAATCTAATTCAACGTCAGAGCTTCAGTATAGCAAAAGAAACCATCATTAGAGCGAACCGACAACCAACAGAATGGGAACAAATTTTTGCAATCTATCCATCTGACATGGCAAAGGGCTAATATCCAGTATCTACAAAGAACTAAAACAGATTTACAAGAAAAAAACAAACAAACCCATTCAAAAGTGGGCAAAGGATATGAACAGACACTTCTCAAAAGAATACATATATCAGGCCAACAAACACATGAAAAAATGCTCATCATCACTGATCGTTAGAGAAATGCAAACCAAAACCACACTGAGATATCATCTCATGCCAGTTAGAATGGCGATCATTAAAAAATCTGGAGACAACAGATGCTGGAGAGGATGTGGAGAAACAGGAACACTCTTACACTGTTGGCGGGAGTGTAAATTATTTCAACCATTGTGGAAGACAGTGTGGCGATTCCTCAAGAATCTAGAAATAGAAATTCCATTTGACCCAGCAATCCCATTACTGGGTATATACCCAAAGAACTATAAATAGTTCTACTATAAAGACACATGCACACATATGTTTATTGCAGCCCTGTGTACAATAGCAAAGACCTGGAACCAACCCAAATGCCTATCAATGATAGACTGGACAAACAACATGTGGCACATATACACCATGGAATACTACACAGCCAAAAAAAAAATGATGAGTTCATGTCCTTTGTAGGGACTTGGATAAATCTGGAAACCATCATTCTCGGCAAACTGACACAAGAACAGATAACCAAACACTGTATGTTCTCACTCATAGGCAGTGTTGAAGAATGAGAACATGTGGACTCAGGGAGAGGAACATCACATACTGGGGTCAGTTGGGGGGCTAGGGGAGGGACAGTGGGGGGTGGGGAGGAATAACGTGGGGAGAAATGCCAGATATAGATGAAAGGGGAATGGAGGCAGCAAACCACCTGCTTATGTATGTACCTATGCAGCAACCCTGCATGATCTGCAATGTACCCAGAACCTAAAGTACAATTAAAAAAAAAGAAATAAATGGCATCAACCAAACATGCCTCATGATTGCAGAATAACTACAGACAACCTTGTTTCAAGTATAAGCATATTCACTACTAAATACAATCCACAATTTCCTTTTTTTTTTTTTTTTTTTTTTCTTTTTTTTGAGATGGAGTTTCACTCTTGTCGCCCAGGCTGGAGTACAGTAGCATGATCTTGGCTCACTGCAATCCTCATCTCCCAGGTTCAACCAGTTCTCTGCCTCTGCCTCCCGAGTAGCTGTGATTACAGGGGCCTGCCTCCATACCCGGATAATTTTTGTATTTTTAGCAGAGATGGGGTTTCACCATCTTGGCCAGGTTGGTCTTGAACTCCTGACCTTGTGGTCTACCTGCCTCAGCCTCCCAAAGTGCTGGGATTACAGGTGTGAGCCACCATGCCTGGCTGCTTACAATTCACAGTTTCAGTCACGCAGAGGCCATCTCTCTGCATGTTGCTATTACCTGGAACACCTATCACTACATTTTGGACTTAAAAGCCACGCAGGGAAGGCAATTATAAGAAGCCCAACGACCCTGGTTTCTGAGCCTGTCATAGGTTAGAGACTATAGTTTGGAAAAGCAATATTCGTTGCCAGTTGACATTTATTTTTCACCAAGAAAAAAGTATGTTTTACTCCAAATAATGACACAGGACAATACTGCTGATGCTCCTTATCCCCCCTTTATATTATGAAAATATAAAAACAATGATCAAAGATTACACTGAATTACACAAAAATCTGAAACATCAAACATCCTTTCAAAATGAATTTTATCTTTTTAAAACTGGCATTTTTCACCAACACAGTAATACACACAAACAGAATTTGACTACACTGTTAAAAGCAAAGGAAAAGAAAACAAAATTTCCATCAAACTTTGGACCTACCTCAAAATTAAAAAGGAAAAAGATTGCTTACAGAGAAAACAGCATTTTCTTCATTCACTTTTGAGCCTGAGATCAGCCCTTGTCTATACATCAGCCCAACTGTACACAGTTGGTGCTCAAATAAGAATAAATAGGTTCCGAGAAAATGGGCTTGGTCGTGAACTATTCACTTGCTGAGTTCCTTTTCCTGACCTCGTCCCAGGCTGCTGAAGTGATCAGCCGAGGAGGTTTGGCATCACCAACTATCTCTTGGCCACAGCACAGCAAATCTTTATGCCACTCTAGGATTGGGTCCACATGTTTCCAAAATTTAGTCTAAAATAGGGGTCCCCAACCCCTGGGGCCCTTGCCCCTGTGAGAACCGGGGCCGCATAGCAGGTGAGCTGCGGGCAAGCTGGCAAAGCTTCACCTGTGTTTAGTCACTCCCGATCCCTCACATTACCGCCTAAGCTCCTCCTCCTGCCAGGTCAGCGGCAGCACTAGGTTCTCATAGCGGCGCGAACACAATTGCGAACGGTGCGTGCGAGGGATCTGGGTTGCACACGAATTATGGGAATCTAACGCCTGATGATCTGTCACTGTCTCCCATCACCCCCAGATGCAACCGTCTACTTGCAGGAAAACAAGCCCAGGGCTCCCACGGATTCTACATGATGGTGAGTTGCATAATTATTTCATTATATACATATTGATATAATAGTCATGGAAATAAAGCGCTCTATAAATGTAATGCCCTTGAATCATCCTAAAACCATCCACCCCCAGCCCATGGAAATATTATCTTCCACAAAACTGGTCCCTAGTGCCAAAAAAGGTTGGGGACCACTGGTCTAAAACATATAAAAGAATAAGGAATTCTGGGGGAAAAAGTTTATAAAAACCATCTTGAACAGTTAACCGTCTGATTCCGGCGCAGCCCCGCCACCCCAGACAGCTGTCACCTGCTGCCGTCCAGCAGCTCCGTGGCCTCGTCCGAGCTCATCTCTATGGGGAACATGTCCTCGTCCTCAGACGTGTTCATGTTGTCGTCTCTCTTCAGGCTGTCCAGCTGCGACTTTCTCCTCCTTTTTCTTCTCTTCTTTACTACTGAGCTGCTTGACGGTGTCTCACTGGGCGCCATCCCCTGGGCTGGCGTGCTGGGGTCCAGGCCTCTCATCCGGTCCACAGCGTTCCTTTTCAGTTGGCATTCCATTCTCGAAGCTCCTTCTGACAGGATGGGGGAGGTGGCCAGGTGCATGGGGATGACTTCCTAAGAAAAGAACATATTTTCTAAAAAGAGCCTTGTTCATTCGAGTGTAAGGAATGAGGCCTTGCCAGAGACCTCCAGGTTAACTTCAGAGGCCAAGCACCTCCTGGGGAGGGCCACAGCCACGGTGACCTGGAGATACGGAGGGCTGCAGCAGGTGGCCCAGCTAGACACCACAGCGACGGTGACCTGGAGATGTGGCTGCCCAGTCTGGTAGAAGATCAGAAAGCCAACAACGTACCGAATGCCACTCTGCAGTCAGTTCTGCATTTATATAATTTTAACAATGGGAAGTAACTCTCAGTGATTTCAAGCCCCCAAAATTCAACTTTGGCTGAAATATCCAGAGCACAGAGGAAAACAAATGGGCTTTGAGTCACCATATCATGTTGGGAACTGGATGCACTCTTGCCCTTCTGCGTAGGTGTGGGCATGCCTGTGTGGGTGGGTGTGAGACAGAGAAACGGAGAGAATGTGTATTGTGTGTTTTTTCTATTCACTGCAATAAGATAATAATCATCTAAAAACCAAAAACACACAAAACAACTGACAGCCTCGCCCAAGAGCCTGCCCGCACCAGGGCCCAGGCAGGTACATGGACGTCAAGGAAGTAGATATGGACCCTCTCCTTAAAAGGAAAAAACACAACCTGTCAATTGAGTAGTTGTTTGTAATGATTCAGCACTTTTTATATAATTCTAGTAATCATTTTATTAATGAACGACTCATTTTGTATGAGAGACTTGTTAACAATAAGAATATCCATAAAACAGAGGGGATAAATAAAAATGTGCTGCTAATCATCCAGGTAGGTTTGGAGAGCATCAGACATGCTGAAATATAACGTCCACACCTGAGACACACAGCTAAGGCTGGACGGGAGTGACAGGTCATCTTACCCGCTGCTGGACTGGACCAACTAGAGAAGCAGCACAGATTCTCAAGAGCAGAGAAGGGCCCTTGCTGTCCGCAGTCTGGAAGGGAATGGGTGGCCAGGCCGACCCGTGTAGGCACATGCAGCACCAAGCAGTGCTGACGGCCAAGGAATCCCCAGCTTCCAGCGGCCTCCGCGGGTCTTAAGAGGCATCTGTATGGAGCTGAACATACTCTGGCCTTCAAGGCCCCACCCCACCACAGGCACCAACCCATCAGACCAGCAAGACCAGCAAGCAGGCCCCATACAGGTCCCGCTGAATGCTGGCCCAAAATGCTTCCTTAGCTCCAACAGCCGAAAATCTGTTTAAAGCCAGGTACAAATGGAAATTAAAACTGCGAGTGTCCACATGCAGTGGAAAGAGTTTCTGTCAAAGACCATTAGGAAGCAATTAGCATTTTCGGAGCCTTCCGATCTAAGACAGGTGAGGAGCAGGTGGGCAGGGATCCCCAGTGGCCACAGGGTTGTTCTAGAACATGGAAAAGAAGACGCTGGATCCTCCCCAGGTGCCACCCACCTGGGCGGGCAGGATGGAGGCAGTGTCTGGGCTGTTCTGTCCCAAAGCTGCAATTATGGACACTTTAGTTATAAAGAGCCGTTCCATTTTAATCACAGCTGTCTTCCCGGAAAGGAACTAGTTTAAGTCAATTTCATTCAGGATTCCCTACATCGGATCCCTTTAAGCTGCTTCATCATCGGTGAACAAAAGAGTTAAAGAAGTGGTTTGTCTTAGTAGAAAACGTAACCATAAATCATGACCTTGGATTTGGCAAAGGACTGTTACATGTATATGACACCAAAAGCATGAGCAACAAAAGAAAAAACAGAATGCATTAAAAATGTAGACACAAACTTTAAAAACAAAAACAAATTAGACTTCATTAAAACTAAAAACTTTTGTGCTGCAAAAGACACCATCAAGAAAGTGAAAAGAGAACCCATCCAATGGGAGAAAATATTTACAAATCATATACCTGATAAGGGATTTGTACCTAGAATATACAATGAAGGCACACAAGGCGGTAACAAAAAAGACAAACAACCCCCCAAAAAACCAGCAAAGGACCGGGCACGGTGGCTCACACCTGTAATCCCAGCACTTTGGGAGGCCAAGGCGGGTGGATCACGAGGTCAAGTGATCGAGACCATCCTGGTCGACAAGGTGAAACCCCGTCTCTACTAAAAATACAAAAATTAGCTGGGCATGGTGGCGCGTGCCTGTAGTCGCAGCTACTCGGGAGGCTGAGGCAGGAGAATTGCTTGAACCCAGGAAGCGGAGGTTGCGGTGAGCCGAGATCGCGCCATTGCACTCCAGCCTGGGTAACAAGAGCGCAACTTCGTCTCAAAAAAAAAAAAAAAATTATAAAAAACCAGCAAAGGGTCTGAATAGACATTTCTCCAAAGAAGATACAGAAATGGCCAATAAGCACATAAAAAGATGCCCAACATCGCTAGTTATTAGGAAAATGCAAATCATAAGCATAAAAAGACACCACTTTATAACTGCTAGAATGACTAGGATCACAAAATCAGAAAAGAACTGGCAAAGATGTAGACAAATCAGAACTCTTTGAGCACTGCTGGTGGGAACATAAAATGGTACAGCTGCTTTGTAAAACAGTCTGGCAGTTCCTCAAATGTTAAAGGTAAGGTGACTGCATGACCCAGCAATGCCATTCATAGGTATGTAGCCAAGAAAAATCAAATGTGTGTGTCCACACAAAAGCTTGTACACAAATGTTCACTGCCACATTATTTACAACAGCTAAAAGGTGGAAACCACCCAAGTTGTTTGTAATGATGGATGGAACAGAAGAACCGACATGGTTATTGATACAATGGAATACTATTTGGCCATATAAAGGAATAAAGAAAGCATTAATACCTTGAAACATTAGTCAAAAAAAATCAGGCACAAAAGACCGGATACTATGATTCCATTCAAAAGTTCAGAATAGAGAAATCTATAGAGATAGAAAGATTAGTGTCAGCTTAGGCTCAAGGGCTGGGGGTAGAATATAGGGGAGGTGGTATCTAAAGGGTATGGTGTTTCTTTTTGAGGTGATGAAAATGTTCAAAAATTGACCGTGGTGACAGCTGCACCTGTCTCTAAATATACTAAAACTACTACGTGTACACTTGAAATGGGTAAATTGTGTATATGTGAAATACATCTCAATAAATCTAATAAAAACTTTTAAATATTTTTTTAAAAAGTGATTCAGCCACTCACTAAATACAAGGACATTGGCTATTTGAGATTTGACACAGGGTGTAATGTGCACACCTCTGACAGTGGTCCGGGCCCATGTCTCTGTCCCCTGGGATGCAGTCAGCAAACTGAAGCCAGCCAGCAGAGCCGTGAGTCTGTGTGGACTCAGCACGCCCCCAGGCCACTGTGCTCAAATCCCTAGTGCAGGTCAACGCCCACTTTCATCTGCCGCTAAGTCCCCACAGCCGGGCCGCTATTACTTTGCACAAACTTCTGTGTCTCCAGATAAGCATTGCTCAAAGCTCAAAAGTAGGAAGTCACCCTGACCACCCAGCCCTCTTTACCTGATCATTATCTGCTTCTTGAACAAAAAATGCTTCTCCGTTATCTCCCAATTTCATGTGCAAATCCACAGACTCCCCATTGATTTCTATGTCAACCTGAGGGGAAAACAGTTAAGAAAAGAATAAGCTGTCTTCGCCAGAACACGAGACCCCAGGGGACGGCCACGTCTCTGGGTATACGGTCATCGGTCATCACACACACCCTGAAGTGCCGCACGTCTCCCAGTCTCGGCCAGGCGGTCCCATCGAAGGGAACTGTCACTTGAGCACTGGAGGAGTTCTGGGTTCTGGGGGGCAGGCCCCTGACCGGGAAAGACGGAACCCAGAACAGTAGGTTGGTGCAAAAACAGCCGCGGTTTTTGCCAATCGTAATTGCTAATTGCTAAATTACTAATTACTAAAAATAATTGGGGCTTTTGCCATTATTTTTTATTATTAAAAATAGTGGAAAAAAGAAAGTGGCAAAAACCACAATTATTTTTGCACCAACCTAATGGAAAGGTTCCTCCAGGACCACCTGGTATAGCTCCTTTTTTTTTTGGCTGAGGAGCTGAGGCCAGACAAGAGGTCACGCAGCTGGTGACAGCTCAAGCTGCAGTCAAAGCTTCCCCAGCCCCAGACATTAGAAATTACACCCAGGAAAAGTCGTCGCCTATTGGCTGGGATCCTTCAAACATTCTCAATGAAGAGCTTCCACTTAAGTCAAAGGACCAATCATGAGACATCATCCCAAATTCCACCCCAGGTGGGGGGTGAAACGTCTATTTGTAAGGATTTCTGTCTTTCCATTTGTGTGGCAGATTGTCCTTTCTAAAACAGGCCACGTCAAGATCCCGGCCCTACCTGCTCTTCCAGAACCTTTGCCACTCCTGAACATAAACTAGAAATAAAATCCTGAGTTCCCAACCGACTGAACGGACCCCCTCTTGGCCAAGGAGATGCCAGAGAAACCTTGAGAACTGAGTTCCAGGCCATGATGGAATGGGAGGTGGGCCAGGCTTCCTCTTACCCCACCTCACTAACTGCAGTGATGCTTTCTTCCCCAAGGGCCAAACAGAAACCAGCCCTTTTAAAAGACTGTGCTGCACTGCCTTTTTTTGCCTGATAAGAGCCTAGGAACTGGTCCTGGCCTGTCAAGGGAGAAAGTGCCCTGAGGGTTTTCCTTTCCTCTGCTCCACCCTTTGACGTCAGACACCGGAAAACTCCACCCTCAGCTGCTGCTAGCGCGGACGCATTTTGAATGTGGGTCCCACGGAGAGGCATGAAGCACAGTGCACAGGTACATGTTTTCCTCTCCTGAACACTCATGACTCCTCCTACAGCTTATTAACTATGAAGATTCTGTGGCCCCAGACAGCACAAATCCCTGGTCTCTGCACCTCCCTCAAAGCCTCTGTGTCCTGCTTCTGGCCGGAGGCTACCCTTCCCAGCCTGTCAGAATTGGTCCCCCTGCAGGCTGCAACCTAGTTCTCCTCTCCAAATTTATGAACCTCATTCCTCTTCCATTGACACCACCAAGAAAAGCCTATTTCTCTTCCCCCCAAGCCCAGGCAGGCTTGTGACGGCCCCAACCAGTGGAACACAGCAGCGGTGACGCCATGTGGCTTCCAAGGCTAGGCCATAAGAAGATCCAGCATCCGCCTGGCTTCCGCCCTCTCAAGATGCTTGCCTCACCACCGCCGCTATGTTGTGGGGCACCCTGGCCACATGGAGAGGCCATGGGTAGGTGGTGTGACCAAGAGCCTCCGCGAAGAGCCCAGCCAAGAGCCAGAATCCACCACCAGTCACACAGAACATGAGTGTTCAGATGATTCCAGCCCCCCACCTTTGAGTTTTCCAGCTGAGGCCCCAGAGAGCACAGACAAACCACCTCTCTGTGCTCTGCCTGAATTTCTGGCCCACAGAACACAGGAGCTTAATAAACAGTGGTGTGTGCCACACTGTAATTTACACAGCGATATTAACTAGAATAATTTCAGTTAGTCATTGTCAGTTCCATGACTGGGCCATTTCCAACGGAAACCTAAAACTCTGGGTCTGGAAGTTCAAGACAGGTGGCACCACCAGAGAGCAAGGGCATTCTCTAAGGAGGACTGGCGCCAGGTCCCCATGCCCCGTGAGCTCACCACTTTCTCTCGGGAGCGCAGGACCCCCATCTTCCCAAAGCGGACATGGAAAGGGGAGCACTGGAGGTTTCCATTGGGCTGGCGGATAACGATGATGTCGATGCACCCCGACAGCGTGGCGGGGTTCAGCCCCTTGTAGAGCTCCTTCACGGTGACAAACACCTGGCCAGCTAACTGCCCCACGTAATTCATGGTCTGCACCTGGAAAACAGACAAACAAAATACACACGGGCACACAATTAATCCAAGGAAGAGCCAGTAAAAATGAACTGTCACCACTTCAAAAACATGGATTACACACTGGACTGTCAGCCCATCTCGTTTCTGGAATGTGCTCCAACCACCCCCACGGCCCATCACGGCCCATTGCCCCAATTCCCACAGCAAGCCCACCAGTCTCCACTCTCTGAAGGCCAGCACAGACAGCCCTAACCCCACGACACCTAATCTCAGTTGTCCCTGGCTCTGTCTTCTCTGCAGTCCCGTGAAGCTTGTTTACATCATCCTCAGGACCCTGCCACCTGTCCCTTCTTCTGTCATGATGAACAGGTTTTGCACACTAAATCTCAAGACTGCAGAGAAAAGAGACTATTTCATACAGCTTAGGATTCCCCACCATGCCAATCACAATAGCTATTTGATGATATTCGTTGAAAAACAAATGACTATTTTTACTGAAGAAGGGAAATGAATGATTTTTATTTGCAACAACTTCCACGTGGCCTTTGCCTGCCTGCCTGACTTCTCTCCTCTGCTCCAGGGAACACCAGCACTCTGGGCTGCCAGCCGGCTGTCAACTGCAATCCACTAAGCAAACATTCAGGCCATCTCTACAGGGCCTGGTGCCACAACAGAGATAAAAAGAAAGTCCCTGTCCCATGGAGGAGCTCACAGGCTCATGAAGGAAAGAGAAGTAATATACAAGGAACAACCAGGGCACAGCAGCTCACACCTTAACCCCAGCACTTCGGGAGAAGGAGGTAGGTGCATGGCTACAGCCCAGGAGTTCAAGATCAGCCTGAGCATGGCAAAACCCCATCTCTACTAAAAACACAAAAATTAGCTGGGCGTGCTGGTGCATGCCTGTATTCCCAGCTACTTGGGAGGCTGAGGTGGGAGGATCACTTGAACCCAGGAGGTGGAGGTTGCAGTGGGCTGAGATCGTGTCACTGCACTCCAGCCAGAGAGTGCAAGACCATATGTGCGACATATATAAATGTATGTCAGCTACACTTACATATATTTTAGTCCGTGTGTGTGTATGTGTGTGTATCTGTTTATGTATATGTATACATATGTATGTGTATATATGTATACATAGACTTTTCAGCCTGTGTATATGTATATGTGTGTGTGGATATATATATATGTATATATATACACACACAGACTGAAATGTCAGTGTCACTGAATTTGTCTTAAGTAAACACCAAGGGAGTTATGATCAAGGAAAGAAGGTGCATCACAGAGGAGCTGGCGCTGGAGGCAGGCTTGGAGGACAGGGACACCCTCAGATGTCAGATGAGAAGGCAGACAGGGCACTGCGGGGCAGCGAGAGGTTCACACAGAGGCATGGAAGCTTAAAACCACCAGCCTTGAAGAGGGAGCTGTGCCCAGAACAGAGAATGTGCAGGAGGGAAGGATGGAGAGCAGGGGCCATGCCAGGAGATGCAGGCTCTGCTGTGTGAAGCCATCAGATTCTAGAACAAAATGATACTTCAATCTAAGATTTAGAAAAAAAGATTACAATAAAAACATAAAGACAGGCAAGAAAATAACCTGACAGCAGGAAGGCTAGGAGAGAAACGATTCCCAGCCTGGAAAGGAGGTAGAGACAGAAGAAACAGAGGGAAACGGACAGGCCAAGAGATATTCCGGGTTCAAGGCAGCTGGAGTGCGAGCTGCTGCTGTGCTGTGGCCTCCTTTTCATAGCTCCGGGTCCCTGACCCCCTGGTGTAGGTCCACGCCTGCCCGCATCACTCCCCTCTGCCTGGCTCTCCACTCCCACCCTTCTGCCCTGTCACTGTGCCCTGCTGTACCAACCGGCGGTCCTGACTGGCCCAGGGCGCGCCCTGCTGTGCCAACCGGCGGTCCTGACTGGCCCAGGGCGTGCCCTGCTGTGCCAACCGGCGGTCCTGACTGGCCCAGGGCGCGCCCTGCTGTGCCAACCGGCGGTCCTGACTGGGCCACAGCACTTCAGTCTTATCCCTGGACCGGGTCATAGCAGGCGGGAGTCCTCCGGTCCTCCTCTCTCCACTCCTTGCTCGGCTTCACAGTGCCACACCACCAACCCTCCTCTGGCCCTTCAGGGACATGGCACCTCTCGGTGGTCACCCCATCTCTGGGGCCTCTTCTTTTCCAGCTCTGACTTACACTCCAAGGCTGAGTCCTAGACTCTCTTCTCCTCTCCTCTTTATTCACCTGATGCTTTGGTGGACTCGTGAAGCCACGCGGTTGCAAGTATCACCCAAACAGGAAGGATTTGCTTGCATGATGCAACTTGCAGTCCACCCTGGGACCTCACCCCTCCTCCTCGGCCATACTGCTCCCATTCTTCAAGGCGACTACCCCAGGGCACATGTGACCACACTGTCAACACCCCCGCCCCAGGTCACCTACAGATTCCAGCAAATACCATGTGTGTGAACCTGTGGCCAACAAACCTGCTGTGTAGACAGGCTGGTTCTGGGAGTTTGTCCTAGCATTCAGTGGTTCTGTAGTATTACGATATAATAGGAAATACATATTTTGGTTTTCATCCCCAGGTCCCCAGCCAGAACTCCTAAACCCCTCTTATAATTTCCTAAGTGATCAGAGTGATAGGAATATCTTTTGTTAAAAATGATATTTGGTTTTCCTCCCCTGCTCCTGAAATAGCTCCTTAGCTCCAGAGCAATAAAGGTGAACGGAGAGTCTTTGGTCATTCATGATAAGCCCCTTCAACCACACGAAAGTTTAATCAGAGGAGGGGGATGGACCAGCTGCCGGAGGAACAAACCAGTGATGAGAGTTGGCACCTTCAACCACTCCCCACTCCTCATGCCCCACCCAACCTCCAACCTCCAACCTCCAGGGACGGAGAGGGGACGGAGATTAAGCATAATCAATGGCGGATGATTTAATTAATCTCGCCTGTGTAATAAAGCCTCCAGAGAACCCTAAAGAAAGGGGCTCAGAGAGCTTCCAGCTTGGTGAACGCGTGGCAGTGCTGGGAGGCTGGGGTGCTGGAGGGGGCATGGAAACACCACCACCTCCCCCATCGCCTTGCCCTGTGCACCCTTCCATCTGGCTGCCCTGGAGTTGTATCCCTCACAATAAACCAGTGACGCAGGGCACGGTGGCTCACGCCTGATATCCCAGCACTTTGGGAGGCCAAGGAGGGCAGATCACTTGAGGTCAGGAGTTTAAGACCAGCCTGACCAACATGGAGAAACCCTTTCTCTACTAAAAATACAAAAAATTAGCTGGGCATGGTGGCGGGTGCCTGTAATCTCACCTACTCGGGAGGCTAAGGCAAGGGAATCGCTTGAACCTGGGAGGCGAAGATTGCAGTGAGCCAAGATCACACCATTGTACTCCAGCCTGGGCAACAAGAGCGAAACTCTGTCTCAAAAATAAATAATAAACCAGTGACGATCGGGAAACTGTTTGCCTGAGTTCTGTGAGCCCATCCACAAGGGAATGAACCAAAGGAGGGGGTCATGGGAACCCCCGATTTATAGCCAGCCAGGCAGAAGCACAGGAGGCCCAGACTCGTGACTGGCATCTGAAGTGAGGGACCCCTTGTGGGGCTGAGCCCTTACCCTGTGGAATCTGACGCTAACTCCAGGTAGACGTGTCAGAACTGAGCTGAACTGTAGGCACCCAGGTGGTGAGCTCCGAGAGCTAGAGAAGAGACACACACACATTTGGTGTCGGAAGCGTGTATGAGAGCAGAGGAAATTGTATGCCTTGTTTGTTCTCATATAAGCTACCTTCTTAAGGCCAAGGATAAAGCCTTGGTCTTTCAAGTTAAAAAAAAACAAAATATACCTTTTGTAAATCTTACCACAACCTCTATGAAATAAGCAAAAGTGAGATCACTACACTGACTTGCAAATGAGGCTCAAAAGTGGTCAAATGCCCTGCAGGCAGGGGCCAGTAAGAACTGCTGATTTAATTCTAACTTAGAACAGACCAGAGAACCAAAAGCCATGAATGATGCCTACAAAGAAAAGAATGCATGAAGCCCTCGCAGGTTCGTTTTACTATTTTAAGTGAAGCTCTCAGTACTGATACACCTCCTCTCTCAACTGAGGAAACAAGCCGAGCCCCTACTAAACACCCTCAGAGGGGAACACACATCAGCCTTCCTTTCAGCTGGGGGTAAACACCAGTGCCCAGCTCCCCCTTGATCTGCCCTGCTAATACATGTCACATACATATATAAATATCAAAACACACATTTTTCTTTTTTTTTTTGAGACAGAGTCTCGCTCTGTCGCCCAGGCTAAAGTACAGTGCTGCGATCTCAGCTCACTGCAACCTCCACCTCCTGGGTTCAACTGATTCTTCTGCCTCAGCCTTCCAAGTAGCTGGAACTACAGGCATGCGCCACCATGCCTGGCTAATTTTTGTATTTTTAGTAGAGGTGGGGTTTCACCATGTTGACCAGGCTGGTCTCGATCTCCTGATCTCATGATCCGCCCACCTCGGCCTCCCAGAGTGCTGGGATTACAGGTGTGAGCTCCCGTGCCTGGCCCCAAAACACACATTTTTCTAAGTTTGCTAGTGGTGCAGGTTTAACTTCATGCAAAAAAGGTGTAGTGGGATGGTTCCTGAAAAGATACACAATACAAGAAATGATTCTTTGTAACCCTGATACTTCTTATTCCTTCAATGTTGAACTTAGATTTTAACGTGTTTGGTAAGAGAGGTAACCCTCTAACTCTAAAACTATGTGATAACATCTTTGTACAATTTCTTTCATATACATCGTCTCACATTGACTCTCAGAACACCCTGTAGGAATGCAGCCTTTGGTTGGTAAAACCAGAAGACAGCCAAAGTGCAGTGAAGATCACAGGGCTGGTGAAGAGGGGTTCTCTGGATTGACATGCCCAGTTTCACCAGACTGGAACCCAGGTCTTTGGATTTTGAAGGGACCTCTCTTTTGGTTCTGTAAAGCCTCTTCTCATGTCCCCCATCTCTTCTCCTTCATCACCCTTGCAGGTGAGCTATGTCTGTCACCGAATGACGAGACCACCTCCCCAGCAGCGAGGCCCCAAACCCAGGCCAGTGCATCTAAGAACTACTGTTAGTATTTTTTTGCTCATAAGAAAGAGAAAACTCGTAAGTGGATAGCATTGCCACATCTCTGCATTCTAGCCTCCCTCTGTAAAGGAAGCACGTTGGCCTGGGTGACCCGTAAGGTCTAATTCCAGCTCTAACCATTCCAAGGCAAAGGCTGCACTCCTTGGTTCTTAGCAACTCTTGATAATTTGTTGCTCTGCCCTCTTGTTCTCAAGAACAAGCATCCCTGCCCTTCTTTAGTAAGCAAACTCAAGGTTACTGCTCAGAATCCAAGAACTTGAAAGCTGGAAGGATCCTTAGTTATTGTTCCAACCACCTCATGTTTAAATAGTAAGCCCAGAAACAGGAAGTGACTTAGCAAAGCTCCCCCCATGGCAGAGACAGAGCCAAGACTCCGATTTCCTCTGTGACCTTCCCACTGGATTGGTCTGGAGTATTTTCATACCACAAATAATCAGAAGGTGCTTTGATATCCCCAGCTGTGGCTTTAGCTTAGATTAGTGGTGCTTTGATATCTTTAGCTGTTCCCTCTACTGAATAACTTCTTTGCAAATCTGAAAACACCTGGATTTTAAAGCAGGAAATCTTCTCAATAATTCTCAGCAAGTGACAGGATCATGGGCTCCACCTGGCAGTTCGTTCCTAGGAACTCAACATCTCCACTGGGTTTAGATGTGTGAGTTACCTGGGCCTGCCTTGACAACTAACCACTGAAAGTTTTTAAAAGGGTGAATACTACCACCTCACATCTATTAAGATGGCTACTATTTAAAAAAAAAAAAACAGAATATAACAAGTGTTGGCAAGGATATGGGAACTCTTGTGCACTGCTGGCGGGAATGTAAAATGTGCAGCCACTTCAGAAAACAGTCTGAATTCCTCAAAAACAAATAAAATAAAATTAGCTTATGATCCAGCCATTCCAGTCTTGAGTAATATCCAAAAGAACTGAAAGCAGGGTCTCGAAAAGCTATTTGCACACCCAAGTTCATGGCGGTATTTTTCGTAATAGCCAAAAGGAGGCAGCAAACCCAGGGTGACAGATGAATGGAAAAGCAAAATGTGGTCTATCCATATCATGGAAAAAGGAAGGAAATTCTGATAGATGCTATTGTGGGGATGAACCTTGAGGACAGTAGGCTAAGTGAAATAAGCCAGTCACAAAAGGACAAACACTGTATGATTCTACTTATATGAGCTACCTCAGGTAGACAAACTCATAGAAACTGCAAGAGTGATTACCAGGGGCTGGGGAGAAGCAGAAAACAGGGAGTCACTGTGTGTTTAATGAGCACAGGGTCTCCATTTTGCCACTGAACCACACACTTAAAGATGGTTAACATGGTGAATTTCATGTTATGTGTATTTTATCACAATTAACATTTTTTTTTTAAGAATTGAGGAAAGACAATATTGTATTAACCAGAACTCATTTCAGAAAGCCAGGATATTATTTGGTTAGACAATTTCTTTGAAAGAAAGCTTGAGGTGGAGTGGGGAATGCCTCCCCCAAAAGGCACGGGACAGACCATGCCCTTGAAGGCACAGGGGTGGGCCGGGTCACCCCAGGCACCTGCTGGCCAGATGGGTGCAGGCAAGTTAGAGGCGGTTAGGGTTCTTCTTTCTCTGCTCCTCCTCCAAGCTCTCTTCAAAACAAACACTGGACAAATGTTTAAAGAATACAAGAATAAACCAGCTGGGCATAAATTCCCAAATTTTACTCTCAGTTATGTTTCAAGTAAAAGCCTGAAGGAAGAAGCTAATTTGATTTACCTGAAGAAGCCAGAAAAAACCAGCCAAGCAACCCACCTCCCCATACCTGCCTGCTAACCTCATGACTGTCTTTGGTGTCTGCTTCCTGCTGTCTACTAAAACACATGATGCAGCAGTGAGGGGAATATCTGCTTTAAAGAAGAAAGTATCTTAATTACCTCAAGGGTAACAAACAATAAACAAAACCTGCAGAGGACCAAACGGAATGCTTTAATTTCCAGTGGATCAGCTTTCAGATGCCTGCGATTCGCCCACCCCATACCAAATTCCCTTTAAACCTACTGATTTTAATCTCAAAATCTGGCAAGAAATAGCGGCTTCACCTGACAGGATTTTATTTACCACTTGAAACAGGATTCTACAATCCCTAATTCAAATGTTTTTGACGGAGAACTCAGCCAAATCTTACAAATACCCTTTGGCAAGACTGGGATTTTCTAACTGTGGATTTTCAGAGAAGCTCTAAGGTGAAGAAACACATACTTTTTTTAATGTGACATCTTCTAGCTCGACCTTCTGTAATAAAACAAATTTCCTGAGGTTATTACATCCCACTGGATACCATCTTTCCAGATACCTCTGGGTTAGAAACTGTTTCTATCTCAGAACCAAACAGATAATACAGCAAGGAACATAAAAATCTGCAAGCATATTCTGCTTAGAACTCTACCTATGACATTAATAATAAACAGCATGCTCAACTCGAATAGCATCAATTATTAAAAATAAATATGGGGGCCGGGCACAGTGGCTCACGCCTATAATCCCAGCACTTTGGGAGGCTGAGGCGGGCAGATCACCTGAGGTCAGGAGTTCGAGACCAGCCTGGCCAACATGGTGAAACCCCATCTCTACAAAAATACAAAAATTAGCATGATGGCTGGCACCTGTGATCCCAGCTGCTCGGGAGGCTGAGGCAGGACAATCACTTGAACCCAGGAGGCAGAGGTTGCAGTGCCAAGATTGCGCCACTGTACTTCAGTCTGGGCGACGGAGCGAGACTCCATCTCTAAATAAATAAATAGATTTGAATTGTTTTAGGCCACGCCCCTTAATGGACAATTCAGAAAATCTGCTGTTCCACTCATTTATTATGCAAGTAAATAAAAGTGATTTTAATTTCCTTCCTAGTTCCTTCAACTAGAACATTACCTAAGGCTCCATTTTCATATTGTGGGTTTGCTCCTTGAAAATGAAATGATGGCATGGTAAGCAACATCTAATTATATGCAAACGAATGCAAAACTGTCTCAATAAATGCCCTGTTACAATCCCCGGGTTTGTTCAATCTTTCTCATTTGTACTTTTCTTCCTACTGTCCCTTCTTTAAGAACAAAGCGTCTTGCAGGAGTTGAACAGTTACTCCTCAAATCTGGATGTCCACCTGCCTCCTGTTTCCTTCCCTGGCTGTCCAGGTATATGCCCCCTTCATAAACATGCCCACATGACTCTATCTTTCAGCCTCAACCTCCTCTTCAGCCCTCCAGCCCAGCCATCCAGGGCAGTTGCTTGAGAAATGCTACTGTCATTTGTCAAGTGGCTGAACAGACATTTGTCTACCAAGTGAGTCTTCTCTCCTTGAGGATAGGGACAAGCCTTGCTCATTTCTGATGTGGTACCTGCTCCATCGCAGGGCCCAGGAGATGTCTGCAGTGCTACATGGACATGTTTTCTTTAGCAACTTCCCATGTCTTCTTTGATGACACTCTGCAACACTTGCCAGGAGTCTAATCCTATGCATTTGTCTACCGAGCTAGGGATTTCTGGAATGATGTAAGTGCATTAATATCTACATGGTGATTGATTTCCAAAAGCAAAAGTGTTTTCTTCGTTCAGAACACTTCTCTGGTGTAATGGAAATGGAGGATCCAAGCTCCCTTGATCCTATTCTTATAACATTGAGAACGAGTGGGTGTCCCAGAGCAAAGGACCAGGGCTCAAGCGAAGTTCACTGATCTCTAGTGACCGTTTTGCCAAAACCAGAATGGAAGCAGTGGTAGGCAGGAGGGTGTGGATGTGTTTTGTGAGGAGGGTCTCCACTTACCCAGGAGACACAGATGGCCTAGGGCTGTTGGGAGCCACAAGGTATATGTGCAAAGCCCCTGGTGTTTTAATGAGGAAGGAGTTGGCAGGTCATGGCATATAAAGAGCAACGAGGAACTGTGCCAGAAGCAAATGAAAGAGAACTGCTGAAAACAAATTATCTAACCGTACTCAGGTTTCAGCACCTTTGACTTACCTTTGAAAGGACACTCAGAACAAAACAGAATGGGGCTCTCTGAGAAAACAAATCCTCCTGCCTGTTTGAAGTTGAAGTGTTGTCCGTGCTGTCGGTACAGACCCTGAACTGATGCTTGTTTTCCTGGGGCCCTTGGGGCAGCCACAGGTTCAGCCTAGAGGAGTCAGCCTCGGGAGACAGGAATCCTCCAAAGCCCTCAGACCTTTCCCAATACCCCTGGATTTGTTTACGCTCAGAACACTTCACATATTACTGCTAAGCCCCAGAGGAAAGGCCGCCAACCTCCCTGTTCCATAAAATGTATGAAACTCGTTGGCATGTTATAAGCACACCTGATTCGATTCTAAACAACCCCGAGAAGCATTCCAGGGTAAGCATCATCACCCCATTTCTGATGAGGAGCCAGGGGCAACAGGTTTGCTCCAACATGACTGGAAAGTGAACAGAGAAGAGCAGGGGGCCAAGGCTGGACCCCTAGTCTCCGCTGCTCGCCTCTGTATAGCACTACCTCCTCATCTGAGGTTGTACGTCCAGTATCAATGGGTGAGGCCCAGGTAAAGACCAGTCAGTCATGTGGGGCTTTAGCAAAGCAGATGGCAACCATCTAATTCTAAATGTCAATTCATATTTAGCACGTGTTTACAGCCCATCCGGTGCTGGAGAGATCATCGAAGAGTGACTATAACCGAAGTCTGAATTACAGAGAGGCAGTTTCAAATCCAGAGCAGAAGCTAAGGCACAATCTAAGCTTCCAATGAGAGCTGGCTTACTCGAGGGAGTAAGCTCACCCTCAAAAGGAGCATTCAAAAAGTCTAAACCACCCCTTGGCAAAGAGGTTGTAGAGGCAATTCAAGCATCTGACGGGGCTCTAACTTGATGCTAGATTCTATGACCTGATCATGGCAACCCCACAAAATCAAGTATTCATCCCAAGCAAGAAACTTTTTTTTTTTTTTTGCCCCATCATGAAATTCCAGAGTGTAAACAGCAAGATGTACCCATCACCTTCAGAGTAGCTTGGCAAGGAAGGGAATGAGGGGGAAATGCATTAAAATTTAAAAATCAGAAGAAATGAAGAAGACAGCAGGAATTGTTCTCTCCCAGAGCATAAAGTTCACACGACAAGGCTCCCAAAGAAAAGTCACTGCAAACAGTTTAAATAAACAGTCATGACACCTAAAGGTAAGGCTGAAAAGCAGAAATGACACAAAACTGGGGGTCAGAAGGCCTGGCTGTGAGTGCTATCTTCCCGCATTTACCAGCTATGTGTGTGGGGGCAGGGTATTAACACAGCAGCTCTGACCGAGCCCACCAGGCTGTCATCCTGAGTGGTCAACACAATGACTAGTTTGGAAAGGTCTTTGCCCCTGGAAGACACGTGCAAAATCTTATTATTGTCATGACCTCCTGTAGGAGGTGGCTACAGAAGCAAGGCTCAGGGCTGGCCCCGGATGTGACACCTTCAAAACAGTTCTCCCCCACATCAGCACTCCCTGACAGGGCCCCTCAGAAGGTAAAGTCAAAAGCCATTGTTCAAAACCTTCCCCTACAACCCTTAAGGACTTAGAAAGGTCACAACACCCTCCTGTGTTTAGTCCGTGATCCGAGACTTCTCTGGCATTTGCTTATCTCTGAGTGATTGATCATTTCCTGGAGAAAAGCTACCCAAAACCCACTCACTGTGCAGAGAGCAAACATGCATTCTGTCACATCTGCCCTCATGGCAGGTGCTTACCGTGCACCTGTGAACTTAAGGCACATCCAGGGAGCTTAGTGATTCAAAAGCCAACCTAACATCTGTCTGAGATGGGGCCCCCTTATCTGTGTTTCTGATATCAGCAAATTACAGCTCCCAGATACAGAATTGGCTGCTGCTCGAGGCCAACAGACCAGGTCAGGACAACTAAATGACCACCCCTGGCACCCTTCCTCTAGAGAAGGCACTGTCGGCTCCCCAGCTGGGCTTGACAGTGACGATTTTGGGGCTTCCTGCTCAGGGCGCCAGCCGCCCTCCTCTGAGCACACTGCAGTCAGTGTCTCAGCATCTGGGGGCTCTATCTCTGGTCCGCCCAGCACCAGATAAAGTCACAAACATCACACTGCTACTGGTGCCCGCCAAGATCTCACCCACCCTGGAGGTTTACGAGACAAATGAGGATTTTCATCCAAAGCATCTAAAAACACAAAAAGCTTCTAAGAAGTGCCCAAAATGGTATAATGACTAATAAGACTTGCATGAATATAAAATTGATTTATAAACAGTGTCAGCTTCCTCCTGTAATTTGCACTAATGGCAATGAGGAAGTCTTTTCAGAGCACTGTAGACTGATACTTATGGCAGTTGATAAGGGTGATGACAAAAAAGGAAGTCTGGCTCAGACTCAGGGTGATGCAGGGAAAGGAACGCAGACAGAAAGTCAGGCCACCTGGGCAGCGGCCCACGCCCTGCTGTAACTGACACACACTTAGGGCAGCTGCTGCCCTCTGCCAGGTCTGGATTGACTGAGTCCACCAGCATCCCTGTGGTTAAACTGTCCTGACCAGAGCACCTTGAGGAGCTTCTTAAATAGAAGAGCACAGTTCTGCATCCATCACTACCTGCTGGGAAGTTGGGGACTTTCTTGGCATGCCAGGGTTGGTGAGACATTCCCGTCCAAAATATAAAAATTCACCAGAAAAGCTGGAGATGCTTTAAAAGGCCTGCAGGTCAGAGGCCTTTTAAAGACCTTTCAACACTTACTGACAAAAGTGATGAAACAGCAAACACAGCCAGCCCTGGGGTCCCGCCACCAAAGACCTGCCCGTGTGTTAGGCAGGTGAGGAAAATGCACAGCTCCTGCAGAGAGCTTCTGGGGTGGCAGGGCAGGCATCTCCTCCTTCCACCCTGCCCCCACCCAGCTCATCCCCCTCCCTGCCCGGGACAGGAGGGCGTATCCATCATTAAGCTCATCTGCAGAACTCCAGCACCCAGCAGAGGCTCCACAGCACTCCTGACGTCAGTTTCATACGGTTCCAGAAAGGACAGCACTGCTAACACTGTTGGGACGAGGTGACAGAGGTCACATGGTTTCTTGCCTCATTGTTACCATTAGAAAATTCTACATTTGCTCCAAAATTGGCAGCATCCACCTCTGGGCTTCACAGATTGCCAAGAAACGCTTTCTGGGAACTGCCAAAATTCAAACCCCTGCCACTGCTTTTTCAACCCCACCATTTGCACCTACACCATCCACCTCTAGAAGGTTAAAGTCAGTTGAAAATGGCCTCAGATCAGCTCAAAAGAAAAAATGGCCAAAACGTATACAGTTCACATTTGGCCAGTAATATATGAGAGAGATACTCAACCCCATTCATAATTAAAGATATGCCAATTGAAGGAGGCCTTTCAGATGGTCCAAAATCAAAGCATTTCATTAAAACCCCAGGGTCCGTGAAAAGTAGGAAAATCAGACATCATCACTTGCTACTAACAGGGTCATAAATGGGTAAGTAATGTGGCAACGCCCATCTTTTGAGGCACATGTTGGCAAAGCCCAGCAACTATATTGCTGGGAACTGATCCTACAAATACAGTAAGATCCATGTACAAAAACAGTAACCACAGCATTAATTGTAATAGGGAAAATCAGAAATAACTTAGTATCTACATGACTCTGGCTTAATAAATTACGGGCCATCCACATTGCAAAATGGAATATTATGAGGCTGTTAATAAAATGGGAGACAGGTAGCTCCATTAACATTAACACGAATATGGAATGTAAACAGATACAAAATACTCATAATATGGATCCATTTTTAAGAATTACATTTAAAGAATTATATTACATTAAGAATTACATTTCATAAATTTTATGAAATTACATTTTATAAATTTTTAAGAATTCCACTTTTTAAGAATTACATTTGTACATACTTTGATATGCACAAAAAAATTCTGGAATGAGCTACATAGCAAACAAGGTTCACAAGACTCGGCCCCAGGGACCAGCCTGGGAGAGGAGGAGGAGACCTTCACTTTTTATCACAAATACTTCCCATAGTGTTGCTTTCTAGCTTTTGTTTTTGTTTTGTTTTTTGTTTGTTTCATTTTGATTTGATTTGTTTTTGAGACAGAGTCTCACTCTGTCACCACGCTAGAGTGAGATGGTGCGATCTAGGCTCACTGCAACCTCTGCCTCCCAGCGTCAGGTGATTCTCCTGCCTCACCTTCCCGAGTAGCTGCGACTACAGGAGGCCACCACCATGTCCACCTAATTTTTGTATTTTTAGTAGAGACAGGGTTTTGCCATGTTGGCCAGGCTGGTCTTGAACTCCTGACCTCAGGTGATCCACCCACCTTGGCCTCCCAAAGTGCTGGGATTACAGCCATGAGCCACCACGCCTGGCCTTTAGCTTCTGTTTTTTATGTCTGCATGTATTTCACGTCAATTATTAGTGACCTCAGAGAACTGAGAGTGAAGCTTGGAAAACTCCGGTCCACTCAGTGTCAGGGTCTCTCCAACACTGAAACCACTGAGACAGAAGAGGGTGCTGGATAGGGGCAGTCCTGCTTTGGAGGGAAGGTCAGGTGAGTGACCACTCAGCTCCTCCAGCACAGACACTTTGCAGCCCTCAGATATTAAATCCCAGGTGATGCTTGTTCTCAGGTTCCTGCCGACAAATACAAATGGCCTGGATAAAGGTGGGTGCAGACTTCTCAATACAGTGTGACCACTATGATGAGCAAAACAGCCCGAGGCTTGGACTCCAACCCTTTGGCTCTTAATTAGCTCACTGAGTAAGGACAGGACTTTCCTTTCCTTCGAAGACCCAATGGCACGCTCTCGCTACACACTTGCAAGAGCCTTCTGTCCAAATTCGTGTCTTGGTCAAAAGAATGCTCTGCCCTTATTCTCATTATTTCTGTACCATCGCCCACCCCTGCCACACCCCAGCAACTGGGGTGGGGACCAATATCATCTGGATGTTCCAGAGCACTGTCTTTTAGGAGACAATACAGCTCAACGGGTAAGAGCGCAGGCCCTGGAGGTGTTCAAATCCCAGCTCCACCTTCCATTAACTCTATGACCTCAGCCTCCCAAAGTGCTGGGATTACAGGCAGGTTACTAACCTCTCTGCACTGTGGTTTCGCATCTGTTTTATAAAAAGGGATGACATCAGCAGAGCCACCTCATAGGACTGTTGTGAGTTAGTAAAGTTCTTTTCCCAACACACATGCACCAAATAAAAACCAGGTGCTAATTCCGAGACCACAAACTGGTCCCAGACAAAGCCCGGTCTTTGAATAATGTCTCTTGCTGGAGAGGACTTTGTATATATCACCTGTTTCAATGGTACCTTCCCAAAAAGACAGAGGCAAAGAACATTACTGGTTAAAATGAATACAGAACTATTGAAGGCCATGCCTACATTCCACTAGGGTGATAACACATTCTCATTTGCCCAAAATCTGAGCCCAAAAAGGCCACCCCGAGACTGGGGAACATTCTGGCACTGTGCAGTGCCCAATGGCGGGACATTCTGTAGCCAGACAGGTGTCTGGGCACGTACCTTGCCTGGTGCCGATTATCCTGCAAGCCTTGGTGCTTGTCTCATCTTGTAAACCAAAGACCTACGGCCTAGTGAGATCCACGAACGCAGAGGATGGCTTTGCCAAAAAGTGAGTGTGTGTGGCCAAGCGGACAGAGGGCAAGGGGAAAGGAGCAAGGCCCCAGGGGTGCAAGTGCACCGCCAGCAGGCAAATGGGGGTGTCGGGGGTGTGTCCCATGCAGGGCCTGTGGTCAGCTTTGTGAGCCAATGCAAATCGGCTCACACTTAGGAGCAAACAGGACTCCCTACAGAGCAAAGTGCCTTTCTAACGACCTACAGCTTTTTCTGGAAAGCCCCAGCAGTTGGCATCAGCCGAAATTTCTAAGTTGTTGTGAGAATCACAAAATTTGGTCAGTGGGCTGGGAAACCCATCAGCTGGTATAGCCACGACCACCGGTGTGAACAAGCTTCTGGCTTCTCTCCTGATGGAGCCCAGTCCATCTGGTTCCTCCCCACCTCTCAGCTGGGAGTGGCATTGGCACAACCTACCTGGCCTTCCTCAGCAAGCAGGCCCGTGGGGCAGACACTGTGCTGAGATTTTAAGACTCTGGGCTGCATACCTCATTGTGGAAAGTGTCAGCCTGGACCCGGACCCAGAGCTTTCCTCAGGCAGAAACTCACTGCTCAACATATTCCTGCCTGCACAGACCCCACCCCAACCCCAGCTGCTAGGGGCTTGTTTGGTCAATTACAGGTGGGAAGATGGAGAGGGGAAAGCAGTGGAAAGCTTGCTCGGGAACCCAGCAGCCCCAGGGCCCAGTGTGGCCTGGGGGTGTGGGACAGATTCCCTTCAGGCAAAGGTGCATCCTCTGATCAAGGAGCAGGGCCAGTGCGGGTGTGTCCCTGCCACACACAGGCGTGGGCCCCTCTCCCTGCAGACCCTCAGTCTCAGTTCAGAAAGCAAACATTTCAGGAACAGCCATCCGACAGGCACCTGGGCCTCTTCTAAGTGAAGAGCCTGTAACATCACTGAAGGGCTTGCTTGGGTTTGTCCCAACTCTCTTCCCCACACCCCCCATTCTGGTTGTGAACGAGAGGGCTTATCATACCATACATTATGCCAGGGTTCAATGAAGTGTCAAAATTGTGACTTTGCCCTTCCCAGGGAACAAGCCCCAGAGCTGCTAGTGGGTGATTCCAGGGTCTTCCTCCTCAGTATCCCTCAAAAGCTCTGAGTGCCTGTACCCCTCAACCACCCCCATCGGCAAGCTTGCCCAAATCAATTAATCTCATTTAGGCACCTTTTAGACCTTGAACCCAGTACATAGAGGGTCAGGAAAGGCCAACCCGAAGACGGGTGGCAGTCAGGGGGAGGGAGCGTCCCATAGGGATGATTTATAGAGCAGGGGCCGTCATCAGCCAGGACTGTCCCAACCCCACAAAGAGCCCCTCCTCGCTGGCACCCTGTGGTACCTTAAAATAATAACCACCACTATGATTCATGGACCCCATACTATGTCCCAGAGGCTCTTTTTTTTTTATCTCAGTTAATTTTTACAACAATCCTGTAAATGAGTATGATTATCCCTTCATTTTACAGATGAGAAAACTGAGGCTCAGAGGATTGAAGTCTTCTGCCCAAGATCTACATCTGTGAGTGGTCAGAATAACAACTGCGAAGGCCAGCGCTCGGTGCCAGCCACGGTGGTCTCAGGACCTTCTTCTGAAATATCTGTTCATCTCCTGACCTACCTCTGCCCTCTGGTCCAGGGCCCTTCGTGCAGCTGACCGAGCAAAGAGCAGAAGAACTGGACCCACAGAATTCCTTCTGGCTGGATCAGGCCGATCACCCCCACCTCATTCAGGGGAGACTCCTCCTCAGTCACTTCCAAGGCCCTCCCCAACCAGGATCCCTGCGGTCCCTCACCTGAACCCTCAGGTTCTCTCCCAGGCCTCTAGACTCAGCAGGTCCGCCCCTTGTCCCCTGTGCTTTTCTAAAAGAAAAGAACTGCTGGCTGGGCGCAGTGACTCACACCTGTAATCCCAGCACTTTGGGAGGCCATGTGGGCGGACGGCAAGGTCAAGAGTTGGAGACCAGCATGTCCAACATAGTGAAACCTTGTCTCCACTAAAAATACAAAAAATTAGCCAGGCGTGGTGGTGGGCACCTGTAATCCCAGCTACTCGGGAATCGCTTGAACCCGGAAGGCAGAGGTCGCAGTGCACCAAGATCATGCCATTGCATTCCAGCCCATGTGACAATGTGAAACTCCATCTCAAGAAAAAAAAGCAAAAACAAACAAAAAGAAAGGAACTGCTGATAACTGGGACCTGGGTGGGTGAAAGAACTCTCTCAGGGTCCCACAGAGCTCAGGCAGAGCCCAGATCAGAGCCCAGACCTCCCGACGGAGTCCAGGGCTCTATCCAGGCCCAGCTCCACAACACGATGTGGCCCCACATGCAAACAGGAACAAAAACCAAAACCATACAACCGTGAGCAAAACACTCAATAACAAATGTTGGCAAACGTGAAGCGCTATCAAAATATAGAATCAAAAATCCCAACTGTTAGATCTTTCAACAAGAATCTGGGGGCAAGAAAAGTGTTTATGTGTGGATGTATTTCTCAAATACTATACATTCATCACCTGCTTACTTTCATTCATAAGACCCAAATTTTGGAACAAAGGATAAACAATCTCACAATCACTACCTCTAGAGCACCACACCACAACACCCCCAATTAAAAAACTGTTACAAGCTCCGATTTCCCAAAACACTTCTATCCTGTGGGAAACTACTGGGTTTCAAAAACTCTCCAAATTAAGATTGCCAGTTGTCTTAATTGGCTTCCTGCTTGCTGATCAAAAACAGGGTTGACACCTGCTTTCTCCAGCAACTACAGACCACACAAATAACCTACTCCAGCTCTAGGGCACTCAAGTTACTTCCAAAACCTTACTTCTCATCCTCTATTTTCCTGGCCTTCCCCATAATAAAATTATGTGCAGGAGCAGCTGATGGAGCTCACTAGGCCTAGCACCCACTAGGCTGAAAGAAAGGTGCAGAGGCCCTGCAGGGGAGAGCTGTAATATGAGAACCGGGATTCCAACCTAGGCTCAGCCTGCCCTGCCGCCCGGCAGCTGTGTGACCTTGGGCACGGAGGTCAACCTCCCTGAGCCTCAGTTTCCTCAACTGCAGCGCTGGAATCCTAACTCCGGGGGAAAGAAAGACCCTCATCGCAGTCCCCGGTGCATAGCAGGGGCTGGTCGCGCAGAGCCAGGACGCACCACGCTAGCCGGCTGGAGTTGGTCCCCGCGGTTCTAGGTCTGCGCGGCAGCACGCCCGGAGGCCCCCCGCCGCTCGAGACCAGCCAGGCCGGACCCACAGCGGGCCTCGGGGCGCGCAGCGAAGGCGGGGCCCCAGGGATGCTCGCGAGGCCCTCCCGGCCTCCCGGGCCTGTTTCCCCGCCTCCCTTCCCGAACCACTTCCCAGAGAGGGCAGCGGGGACGTAGCCCGGACGTCGGTCCTCGGGCCCCCGGGGACTAACCCCCGCCCCGCCACGCGCCTCCAGCTGCCCCGAGGCGCGTCCTGCCTCGCCTAACCCGAGGCTGCGGCCCCTGCTCCGCAGCGGGAGGCGGGAAGCGGCGGCTACTCACCGTGCTGCGCCGCGCGTGGCCGCCTTTGTATGCAAACACCCAGCCCGCCGCCCGCTGTCAGCGCCACTCGCCTCGGGGCGCGGGGAAGGGGCGGGGCAAGATGACGGGGGCGGGGCCGGGACGGGGCCAGCGGGGCGGTGAGAGGGGGACTCGCGAGGCGCTGGCGGAGGCTGCTTTCAGGGCCGCCGGCCGGCTCTGGCAGCTCACCCCCGGCCGCCTACTTTAGGATTCCTGGAGGTGGGGCCCCTTAGGCCACCTTTCTGATTTTCCTTTCCCGAGCCAAACTCGTGCATGTCTTTAACACTCAGGATTGACCTTTGCTGATGGCTGGGGGAGGGGGGAAGGAGGAGTATATGGTAAGGGCAGCCAGGTAAATGACCAGGTAAACCTCCCAGGGCTTGGCCAAGATCCCGTCGGTCCTGTGGGTCCTGCTCATCACCAGCGACGGGACCTGAGCCCGTCCTTGACCTTTCTGACCCTCGGCCTTCGTTTCTTTCACCATAAAAGCGCAGCCGCGTTGACCGATCGCCATCTCTTCTTAGCTTCTCCACGCTGGGCCACCTCATCCTGATGATGGCAGCATCCACTCCTGCCTCCGCCAAGCGGAGCTCCAGCTGCGGAAGGGTGGCTCTAAACAGGAGAGGGACAGGCAGCTTCCTGCACTTCTCCAGCCGGGAGGCAGGCAGGGGACAGATAATGAGCTGCATAACGTCCGGTGATGAAATGATGTCCATCAATCAGAGGGTGTCACATTTGAACTGAAACTCTAAATGACAAGAAACACCTATGTCTACAAAGATGGGGGAGGAGCCGGGGCTTTCTGGAGAGCAGAAGTGGCAGGTACAAAGGTCCTGGGGCTGGCGCTGTGGGCTGGAGGGGAGGCAGGGGCCAAATATTTAGGCCCCTGTAGGCCAAGGCAAGGAGTTTAGGTATTATTTAGGTATTATTCCAAAACCAATTAATTTGGGGACAGGGTCTCACTCTGTCACCCAGGCTACAGAGCAGTGGCACAATCTCCGTTCACTGCAGCCTCCACCTTCTGCCCTCAGGCAATCCTCCTGCCTCAGCCTCTCAAGTAGCTGGGACCACAGGGGCATGCCACCACGACCTGCTAATTTTTTTAATATTTGTAGAGACCAGGTCTCCCTATGTTGGCCAGGCTGGTCTCGAACTCCTGGGCTCAAGCAGTCTTCCTACCTTGGCTTCCCAAAGTGCCGAAATTACAGGCGTGAACCACCACGTCTGATCCAAAAATAATTTTAAACCTGACAATTATATGAGCTAATTTACTTCTTTAAAAAGTCACTCCTCCACTCCATGGAAAATGGACTGCAGGAGTGGAGACAGATGACGCTGCAGGGAACCGGGGGAGACGATGGCTCAGATCGCAGGGGCTGCTCAGCGAGAAGTTAAAAGACTTCAGAGAGATTTGGAGGAAAAACCCACAGGCTTGCTGATGAATGGGGCCGGTGAGGCGTGTGATGCAATAATCAAAGGCCAGTCTCCGTGTGAAGCTTGAACGGCTGCTCTGCTGAGATGCAGAGGGCCAGGGAGGAGGCCAGCTTGGAAACAGCATCGAATGCGGCAGCTCAGTGAATTGGACAAGGCGGCCAGCTCGGGATAGACGTTTGGGGGCAGCTGCTTGACGAGCTTTGTCCAGGGACGCAGCTCCCGTCCATGTGGCCAAATGTGGACGCACTCCAGCTGGGCTTGGGGCAGCTCCCATCTAGGCAGCCCGTCCAAGAAAACAGGCAAACCCCTCACATGCTGACATTGCAGAGGTGGGGGCTACACAAAGAGAATCTTGCAGTTTGTAGGTGAGATACCTCCACAAGGGTTTTCTCAGAGACCAGAGTTTCAAGTGCATCACAGCTGCCCACAAATTCCTGAGGTTGCAAGCCCCCAGGCAGGAAGCCCTCCTGCACTCTCCCCTCCCACCTCCAGGGAGGACCTTGCCTGGGAAGCAAGTCTACTCTATGTGGAAAGGCTTTCCAGGAAGCCAGTCCAACTTCAGGCCACTTAATTTGGTTTTTGTGTAAAATAATTCCATTATTCCAATGTGAAGATGGGAGATCTGAAAATACAGGAAAATTCAACTCAAAGCCCTCATTCTGAAAATGATGAATTTGGGGGCTGAGCAGGGCTAGAGTCGGCTCTGATGAGCAGCATCTGGCTGGATTCAGAGCAAATTAGGCCCCACTGCTGCCCAGCTTGCCACCTCAGGGAAGGCCGGGGGTGAGGGGAGTCTTTTTTACAAACAAGCAATGAGAAGGAAACACCAGATCAGTGTGTTCCCAGGCTATAAACGAAATGACTTTCCAAAGCCCTGGTGCTTTTGATCCTGCGCTGGCTGGAGTCCCCCTGGGAGGGCCCTTGGCTGTGCTGTCAGCAACCAGGCCTGACCTAGCAGTGACTCAGCCTGGAGAGCTGAGGCGATCCCCCTGGCCAATCCCAGGACCTAGCAACACTCGGAAGAGAAGGAACTCCAGGGATGAGTAACCTTGCTCCAGCTGGCTGGAGGAGGAAGGAGGGGCTTAGTAATGCCTTAGCAAAGCAGCACAGGCATCTTGATTCTAGAGGCTCAGTTCCACAATCTGGGAAATGGGCTGCAGGTGCGCATGACACAGATCTGCTTTGAGGATGAAAAAGGCATCCGGGAAGCTGCTGTCATGGTTGTGGGTTGGAAGATTTTTCAATTCGAAAACTCTGTAAGTTGAGGAGTTGCCATTCCCAGAAGGATCTGTTCACTGCTGAGCCCAGCTGGTGATAGTAACTGTTGTATCCCAGGAACTCTGAAGTTGTCCAGATCAACCACCTGCACAGTTTAAGGGCTCTACTGTCTGGCCCAGAATACCTGGGGCAAGGTAGGCAGGAAGAGCGAGCATCCCTCAGCACCACTGCCCTGCCAGCTGCTGTAGGAAGGAGAACCGTTGGCTGATCCCCCAGGACTATGAGAATGGTTAGCTCTCTAACTGCCCTGGATCCCAAAGAGAGGAAAATGAATTCTTCCCCCAGAGGTGCAGCCTTTTATACCTGGCACCAGTGACTGGGGCTCTGGAGAAGGGAGGGCATCTCCTCGGGGTCTAGGGCCACCCCTTGGTTGGGGTACCTTCATGAGGTGACTTTGTCCTGGGCACTCTCTCAAGAACCAGGTGGGAACCAGGGGATACCTGGTGTCGCTTCACCACCTTGGAGGGCAGGAAACAGGCCTGGGAATCCACCCACGGTGGAGTGGAGCCCCTGGGTGCCATGGCTGGCTGAGGAAGGCCAGTTTCAGGGGAAGAGGCAGGTGTAAAAGGCCCTGGGTTCCGCAGGGAGAGGAGGACAGTGATCCTCGGAGAGCGAACATCTGGAACCAAAGCACAGAAGGATTTGACAGTCACCTGGGGCTGTCCAGAGGCCCACTCTACAGTTAGGGCAGGGCTCCCAGATTAGAGTGGAGGCATAGGAAGTGGCAGGGTGGTAAAGGTTGAAAGCTGGCCACAGATAGGCATCTTGGAGGCCCTAGGCTAAGCACTGGGGGCTCCAAAGGGGAGCAGACCGGACACAGTGTCTGTCTTCAGGGAGTACACAGTCTGGGGTTGTGATCATGTAAAAAACTGTTACTGTGCTCCAGGCCACTGTGAACTCAAAGGTCGTGCGTGCACTGAAGCAGGATTTGACCTGCCTGGTCCCCAAGCAAGAGGATTCACCTGACCTCGGTGGCCTGAGCAGGCACCAACCTAGACAAATCTAGGCCAGGTGTCAAGGAGCAGAATGAACCACGGGCCAGCCAGCAGCACGCACATAGCAGTCAGGCACACACAGGTGCTTGAGAAAAGCCCGGGGCTGGCCACTTGTGGGCGGGGGAGTTCAC
Source organism: Sapajus apella (assembly GCF_009761245.1). Lineage (NCBI taxonomy): Eukaryota > Metazoa > Chordata > Mammalia > Primates > Cebidae > Sapajus > Sapajus apella. Next base: position 13,870,565 of record NW_022436971.1, read on the forward strand.
AGCAAGCCCCATGCCTGTCTCCCCCTGATGAAGCAAGAGGGTCTGGAACGCCCTTTCTAGTCTGGTCAGATTGGAAACTATTCATAATGAGCGTGGCTAGGACAGAGAACAGCAGAGAGGCAGGAAAAAAGAAAGAGACCAGGGTGTGAGGGGGGGCAGAGAAAAAGACTTCAACATGACCAGCGAGGGAGGAGAGAACTCCATTACTTAGAAACAGTGGTGGTGAGGCTGGGACGCGTGGACCATCACAGTGCGCTCTAATTCCAGGAGGAACCAGAAGACCCCACATGTCACCGTGAATCAGTCGTCTGAGTCGCCATGACCTCGTTAAACAAGTGTGGGGTTGTCATAGCCATAAGCAGCACATCTCAAGTCTCACATTCCCCAGTGCTAAGGAAACAGCCACACAGACAGGAGGCTCAGGAGAGCCAGAGGCAGAAAACCCTTAAGAGTCTCCCCTTTCCTTAGATAGGAAAACTGAGGCCCAGAGAGACAAACAGTGGTAAGGTGTCTAAACATAGAAAAGGTATAGTAAAAATACCGTATTCGAATCTTACGGAAGCAGCTTCGTATACACAGTCTGTGGTTGACCAGACCACTGTTATGTGGCACATAACTGTAGATCTTCTCATTAGCAATACACAACCTGGTCAGATGCACAAAGCCTAGGGTTCAAAATCGAACAGGCTCAAATTCAAGTCTAGCTCAGCCACGTGGCTGAGTGCTGTCTGAGCCTCGGCATCCTCAGCTGTTAAAAAGAGGTAACTATCCCCGCCTCAGCAGCTTTGGGGGGGAAATTAAATGAGATATACTGGTATCCAGGCAACCAATAAAATATTGAATCACTTTACCAGTTCCAGTTCTTACCACTCAGCATTTGCATGGTATTATCACTGATGAAGAACTCAGGGGTTCGAGACCAGCCTGGGCAACATCCTTGCCCAGCTAATTTTTGTATTTTTTGTATAGAGACAGGGTTTCGTCATGTTGCCCAGGCTGGTCTGGAACTCCTGAGCTCCAGTGGCATCTTTTGGAGCCAATTTCCACGGTTTATTTCCTTGCAGTTGCCAAACAATATTATTTATCTAACAGTCATGACACCTTAGCAGATAACAGAACTACCAAACAGCAGTGCTTACTATGCTCATGGATGAGGTTTCTAGCTGTCTTCTATTAAGCAGGTGGCCTTGAATTCGGGCAGCTCACGCTTCAGAGTTACCTGTGGACACATGACATCATTCACAAAATGTTCTTTTTCTCCCCAGTGTCTCTCGAGAATGAAAATGACCAGGCTATCCTCACATTCTACAGAGGTTCACCCAGCAACTTAGGGGTACACAGCTGGGGCAGGACTCCAGGCTCCTGGTCAGCCCCTCCTATGGGGATGCTTAGCATCAGGGCTGACATCTCTTAGTTCTGCCTTCCAGGAGAATTTCACAGGGGTTCCCACTTGCACTGCTGTGAAAGCCACCCTGCTCCTTGTCAGGCCTGTCTCCTCCTCGGCTTAAGGGAGATCTCTTGTGAATAAGAAAACTGGATACAGCATCTCTGAGTGCTCTGGGAAGAATTTTATGAGATGTGCCTGAGAAAAGGCATGACTTTATGCCTCGGCTAAGCAACCTGTTGGACACTGCTTGGTATTTATGGCTGCGTGGTTCCTTGTTCAGACCCACTTCCTCTGATTAGCAGTAACAGATCTTCTGGGCTTTCACTTGCTTATTTCTGTTTAGTGTCATATCTGGGAAGATGGCTTCAAATTTTTTTATCCCGAAATTTAACCCTGTATCAACTGACAAGAAGATATTTCTTTCTCTTTTTCTCTTTCTTTCCTTCCTTCCCCTCCCTTCTTCCCTTCCTTCCTTCCCCTTCCTCCCTCCCTCCCTCCATTCCTCCTTCCCTCTCTCCCTTCCTTCCTTCCTTCCTTTCCTTCCTTCCTTCTTTCCTTCCTTCTTCTTTCTTTCTCTCTCTCTCTCTCTTATAGGATCTTGCTCTGTCACCCAGGCTGGAGTGCAGTGGGGCAATCTTGGCTCACTGCAACCTCCACCTACCAGGTTCATGTGATCCTCCCCAAGTAGCTGGAATTACAGATAAGCACCACCACGTCCAGCTAATTTTTGTATTTTTTTAATAGAGACGGTGTTTCGTCATGTTGCCCAGGCTGGTCTGGAACTCCTGAGCTCAAGTGATATGCCTGCCTTGACCTCCCAAAGTGCTGGGATTACAGGTGTGAGCCACAGCACCTGGCCAAGAACAAGACTTTTCTATGGCTGTATGAAACAAGGCAGTCCCCAGCAGTAGTGTGTACCTGCAGGAAGTGTTACCTAGTATAGAAAGCCTTTCCCTTCCCAAGTCACCCCTTCATGAACTTTGCAGCTCTGTTATGAGAACTATACACATCTAGGATTGTCGAAGATGAACAAATGACTCTCATCCTTGCTACTATTGCTTGCTCTGAAATCCGTTTTTTTCTGATACTAATATAGCCACTCCAGCTTTCTTTTGATTAGTGTTAGCATCATATATGTACCTCTTTCCATTCTGTTTACTTTGACCTGTCTTTATGTTTAAGGTGACTTTCTCATTGACCCCATATAGTTGGGTATTCTTTTTTTAACCAATCTGACCATTCCAGAGGTTGTAATGGAAGGGTGTGATGGTTAATTTTGGGGGTCAACTTGACTGGGTTAAGGGATGCCCAGATAGCTGGCACAGCATTGTCTCTGGGGATGTCTGTGAGTGTTTCTGGTAGGGTTGGCATTTGGATCAGTGAACTGAGTGAGGAAGGAAGATTCATCCTCACCCACGTGGGCTGGACTCCAACCAGTCAGTTGAGTTTCTCGGTAGAACAAAAGGGCCGAGGAAAGGCAAATTCCCTCCCTCTTCTGAAGCCAGGACACCCTTCTTCTCCTGCGCTTGGACATCAGCACTCCAGGTTCTCCAGCCGTTGGGCTCCAGGAACTGGCTGGTAGCCCCTCAGGTTCTCAGGTCTTTGCACTCAGACTGAGCTATGTCACCCGCTTCCCTGGTTTTCTAGCTTGCAGACAGCAAATCACAGGACTTCTCAGCTTCCATCATCATGTAAGCCCCTTTCCAAATAAATCCCCTCTCAGTTATCTATATCCATATCTGTCCTATTTGGTTCTGTTTCTCTGGAGAACCCTGAAACAAAGGGTTTACACTGCATGTTATTCACAATAGGTTCTATAAGTAGTAACACCCTCATCTAATTCTATCATGAATGTCATTTCTGGATTTGTTTATATTGATTGATTGTTCTCTGGACCTTCCTTACAAGGTCAGTATTTTTGTTTGGACATGAGACGTTGTCAATTTTATACTGTCAGTGACTAGATTTCGTTACATTCCTTTAAACAGTGCTCTGCTTTGTTCTGAGATGCAGTAAAGTTACTTAAGTTAGTTTGATCTTTCTGAGGCTTGATGTTCAACATCGTTACGGTGGATCCAGAGCAGCCTCTGTTCTGGAACTAATTTGCCACCTCTGCGAGGCAGTTCTCTTCTGCTTTTTCTCCTCTATGTCCTGAATTTAAGGGGGGGGGGCTCTTCCAAGTTCGGCTGTCAGAAACAAAGTTTTTTTGTTGCATAAAATTGACCTCAAAATGTAACAGCTTGAAAAAGCAAGTATTTATTCCCTGCAGTTTCTTGTGTCAGGAATCCAGGAGCAGCTGTCTGGTGGCTGTGACTCGGGCTGTCTTGCGAGGTCTCAGTCAAGGTGATGGCTGGAGTGGAGCCCTCTGAGTGGGGCCAGAGGATCAGCCTCCAGGGAGGTGACTCCCATGGCTATAGGCGGGGGGCTCCGTTTCCTGCCTCACAGACCTGTCAGGAGGCTGATTGAGCAGTACAGCTTCTGGCTTCCCCAGAGTGGCTGACGCAAGAGAGGGTAAGGCAGGAGCCACCAGGCTTTCTACACCCTAGTCTCCGAGGTCACAAACCATCACTGTCACTTTCACCACATTCTGTCCTTTAGAAGCACATTAGTAAGCCCAGCCCACATTCAAGGGAGGGAAGAGTAGGTGCCTCTTTCTGAAAAGAAGAGTACCAGATAATTTAGGGATATATTTCTAAGCTGCTCCCATAAACACAAAACACACCCAGTCTCCAAAAATTCCTGGAGATTGTTCTGCCTGCACGCTCCTCCCTTGGTGTTTGCCTCACATTCACGTGTACACCAGTACTCGGCTGATGCCTGAGAGGCATTCCTTGAAGATCTCTGAACCACTCTCTGGGCTCCTTCTTCTGCAGGTCTCTGCCCTGCAAATTCTAGCTGCCTTGGCCTCCCTGAAGCCCACATTCCGTCTCCTGAGCTGGGCAGGCCCTTGGGCTCTTTTTGGGCTCTCTCTTCCTGCACTGCTGAGCTAGAACCCTGTGAGGGTGCTCTTGTTGGCTTCCCCTGTCCTGTTCTGCCTATTGTCCATTGTCCACTAACTGTTATTTAAGACATTTGTTCAGCTTTCTGGCTGTTTTTAAGACAGGAAGGTAAGCCTGCTCCTCTTATTCCGTCAGGACCAGAAGTGGAACTCCCCAGCAGCAGCGCTGGCTCCTGAAAATGAGTCAACGGCCATGCAGCAGAGAGGAAACTCACACCCTCACATTTTCTTCTCTCTCTCTCTTTTTTTATTCTTTAACTCTGGGATAGATGTGCAGAATGTGCAAGTTGGCTTCATAGATATACACGTGTCATGGTGGTTTGCTGTACTCATCAACCCATCATCTACATTAGGTATTTCTCCTAATGCTATCCCTCCCCTAGCCTCCCATCCCCCAACAGGCCCCAGTGTATGACGTTCCCCTCCCTGTGTTCTCATTGTTCAACTCCCACTCATGAGTGATAACATGTGGTATTTGTTTTTCTGTTCCTGTGTTTGTTTGCTGAGAATGATGGTTTCCAGCTTCATCCATGTCCCTGCAAAGGACATGAACTCATCCTTTTTTTATGGCTGCATAGTATTCCATGGTGTATATGTGCCACATTTTCTTTATCCAGCTTATCATTGATGGGCACTTGGGTTGGTTCCAAGTCTTTGCTATTGTGAACAGTGCTGTAATAAACATATGTGTGCATGTCTCTTTATAGTAGAATGATTTATAATCCTTGGGTATATACCCAGTAATGGGATTGCTGGGTCAAATGGTATTTCTGGTTCTAGATCCACACTGTCTTCCACAATGGCTGAACTAATTTACACTCCCACCAACAGTGTAAAAGCATTCCTATTTCTCAACATCCTCTCCAGCATCTGTTGTTTCCTGACTTTTTAATGATCACCATTCTTACTCGCATGAGATGGTATCTCATTTGGTTTTGACTTGCGTTTTTGTAATGACCAGCGATGATGAGTTTGTTTTATATGTTTGTTGGCCACATAAATGTCTTCTTTTGAGAAATGTCTGTTCGTATTCTTTTCCCATTTTTTGATGGGGTTGTTTGTATTTTTCTTGTACATTTGTTTAAGTTCCTTGTAGATTCTGGATATTAGCCCTTTGTCAGATGGATAGATTGCAAAATTTTCTCGCATTTCTATAGGTTGCCTGTTCATTATGCTGACAGTTTCTTGTGCTGTGCAGAAGCTCTTTAGTTTAATTAGGTCGCATTTGTCAATTTTGGCTTCTGTTGCCATTGCTTTTGGTGTTTTATTCATGAAGTCTTTGCCCATGCCTACGCCCTGAATGGCATTGCCTAGGTTTTCTTCTAGGGTTTTTATGGTTTTAGGTCTTATGTTTAATTCTTTAATCCATCTTAATTGTTGTATAAGATATAAGGAAGGAATCCAGTTTTAGCTTTCTGCATATGTCTAGCCAGTTTACCCAGCACCGTTTATTAAACAGGGAATCCTTTCCCCATTGCTTGTTTTTGTGAGATTTGTCAAAGATCAGATGGTTGTAGATGTCACACCCTCATTTCTAACCCGACATTACCTCATTCCCTCCTCCTGGTCCACTTCCCTATAAAGGTAATGTCCTTTAGCATAAACTTCTCTTAGCACATCTGAGTTTAGCACTCCAGGCTGTATCCTTCTTCCCAGCTTTCCCCAGCCTTGTAGTCCACAGTGTTCTCCTTTGCCATTCCCAGGGATGATATTCAAACCATTAGACATGCCCTGAGCATGAGCTAATCAGAGCAGACACCAGCCACACAGATCAGGGACATGCTGGCTTATGGAGAGGGCTGCAAAGGGAAGAGCGTAAATCTAAGAGATGAGATGGCAGGAATGAAGCCACTTAGGGGACTGGGGACAGTGACTGCAATGGGTACTTCTAAATTTCTAGGATTTCAATCATTGGCAAGGCCATGTCGGTATATCCCAGATGAATCTACCAAAGAAGAAAACACTTTTGGGATTGCTTTTTGGCTTCCACTGAGAAATGCATCTGCTGCGGACTGAATTTTTGTTTCCCCCAAAATTCATCTGTTGAAGTCCTAGTCCCCAGTGTAATGGTGTTGGGAAGTGGAGCCCTCGGGAGGTGATTAGGTTTAGATGAGCTCATGAGGGCGGGTTCCCCATGATAGGATTTGTGCCCTTATGAGAAGAGGAGGAGCCCAGAGCTCGCTCTATGTCATGTGAGGACAGTGGGCGAAGACAGCTGTCTTCAAACCAAGGAAAGTGGGCATCACCAGAACCCAGCCATGCTGGCAGCCCAATGGCAGACATCCAGCTCCAGAACCATGAGGCGTACATTTCTGTGGTTTAAGCCACCCAGCCTATGATTCGAGTTCTAGCAGCCTGACCTAAGACAGCATTCTAAAGAGACCTGAAAAGAAGCTCACATCCTAAAGGGCATCAAAATGGTTTCAAATCCACAAAGTCAACCTGGACTGAAGGTACGCAATGCTGAATTCTTCCCCAGGCTGCCTCAATGCAGAGCTCACCAACCAGCCATAGATACCGGAACCCCAATGAGGAAGGAGACCCAGGCATCTAGGATCACCTCCCCCTTGACTTCCACCCTGCATTTCAGTAGAAGAAAAGGCTGGCCGACTGGCACTTCCTGAATCACCTTCCTGTAAATAGCAGGCTTGGTATTGGGGAAACTCCCGGAGGACACTGTTTTCACTTAAACAAGATCAAACCCCTACCCTACTCCTCCATCCAGAGACCAGAAGCCTTTCACATGTAATTCCTAAAACTGTAAACCCAAGACGCTTTCATATGTGATTTCTAAGGCTGTAAACCTAAGATCCTTTCAAGTGTAATATCTAGAGTGTAAGCCTATATAAAGGCAGAGCTTCTCTTTGTTAGGGGAGCTGGGTCATTTAGACAAATTATCGCCTGGCTCCATCTTCCTTCCCAGTTTGGTGTTTGAGAGGTCTGTTTTTCCGTGGCCGCTCCTGCTACACCAAAGCTAAGGTGTCAGCCAGTGTCCGACCTCAGTGAGGGAAGCTGACTTCCCAATAAAAGCAGTTTTCTGCAAAGAAGACACTGTGCAGCCTATTACAGTACCAGGACATCTGAGCCAGCCCTCATCCAGGGTAATAGCTCAGCCACTAGATACCTCAGCAGATAGACCTTTGAACCCAGCTAAGATAAAACCTCCAGTGCTAAGTGATATAACCATTTATCAGCTCTAAAGAATGATTAGGAAAGCAGAAAGAGACTGAATTTGCTAACAAATCTTATCATTCCATGGGGAGAATATAAATGCTGTTTGCCTATAGCCATTCACTTTGGCATGTGCCTGTTGCCTAGAGCCTAGTACAACCTCTTTCACTGCTGACCTAGAACCTGGGGTTGGTGAGGAGAGTAACTACACTCTGAGGACTTCATTCATCTCACATTTCCCTATTCCACAGTGCCCAGTGTATGCCGGACCCACAGAAAGGTCTCAGAAGACTTGTTGAAGGACTAATCAGTTGGTTGGCTGAGCTAAGTTAGTACAGGAAAGGGACAAGACACTTAGGAAGGTTATTGTCAATCTCCTAGATTCAAATGTTCCTGTGTACTTAGGAAAGCGAAATTGAATTTTCTTTTAACCTAAAGCATAACATTAATATAATATATAATAAAACCACATACGTCTAAAAGGAGCATCAAAGATGTAAGAGGAACATTATCCCCCTCCAAGGGTGCCATGGGAACACTTTCTAAACAAGCTTCTGGTCTCTGCATCCCTTGTTCCTTCTGTCTCATCAAAGGAGCTGTGCAGTTGTAGCTCAGCTGTTCCTTTCTAATGCAAGGGTAAATACAAATACAAAAAGCTTCTTGAATTCTCTCTCATGCAATAAGAGAAGGAGACGGCCTTCCTCCCCCTTCTCTAAGAGCATTTACTGTAGGACACGTGTCATTGTAAATTCTTTCTCTGGGCCAGACACAGTGGCTCATGCCTGTAATCCCAGCACTTTGGGAGGCAGAGGTGGACGGATCACCTAAGGTCAGGAGTTCAAGACCGGCCTGGCCAATATGGAGAAATCCTGTCTATATTTAAAAAAAAAAAAAATTCTTCCTCTGTCCCTTTGAGATGTTGTAAATCTTCTGAAAAGCTAAATAAGCCTGTGGCCACCTGTAAGACTCAGGAGTGTTTCCTAAGATACCTGGAGGCCACCTCTTTGAAATGTAAATATCAGGGAAGACAGCATCCCATCTTCTAATCTGCATGAGAAGATAAGAGAGCACCTGTTTGTCAGGGGACTTGCTCCAAGTTGCAAAACTATCTCCTGTCTAGATGGTTCTTGTTTATTTTTGTTTTTGTTTTTTTTCCTCTTAGGTAAAAGCAATTAGCTAATGCAGATTTATCTGGTGAATTCAAGATGAACTGAAAGGACACAGGGTGCCATCAAGTCTCCTACTTGAGGACTAGTTATGGTTTACTGTCAGAACATGTATGCAACGGGTTGTATTTGCTTGGCTATAAAGGGTGAGTTTCTCTCTGTCACATGATTATTACTATCATCCACCCCTCATCCTATGTGTCCTCAAAGGGTGTAAGTGAGGACATGAGAAGGAAAGATGGCCATTGATTAAAGTCCCTCATGCTCTAACAGTAGCTTTGAAATGTCACATGGCAATGTGAATAAATGAAGGTCTCTAAAAATGCAAACTGGTCTCTTTCAATTCATGGCCAAATGCACAATACAGCTTTCCTGTGGAGAATCATCAAGTGAGGTATAGGATGTGACATCAGAAGAATTGGCTTTGCATCCCAGTCCTGCCCCTTACTAGCTGAGTGACTTTGTCAAGACATTTAACTGCATTGAATTTCAATTTGATTGTGTCTTTTACAAGATCTCTTGGATTCCTTTCATTGTTACTTTCCATATAGTGAAACTTGGGTGCTCACACTGCTCTGTAGGGAGTGCCAAACAGTCTGCGGGCCTTCAGTCTTTGGAAAGAAAGCACAGGAGCTGGGTGTGGTGGCTCATGCCTGTAATCCCAGCATTTTGGGAGGCCAAGATGGAAGGATTGCTTGAGGCCAGGAGTTCAAGACCAGCCTTGGCAACATGGCAAAACCCTGTTTCTACTAAAAATACAAAAATTATCTGTGTGTGGTGGTGCACACCTGTAATCCCAGCTACTTCGGAGACTAAGGCAGGAGAATCTTCTGAACCCAGGAGGCAGAAGTTGCAGTGAGCTGAGATCGTGCTACTGTACTCTCAGCTCACTGAAACCTCTGCCTCCTGGGTTCAAAACTAAGACCTTGTCTCAAAAAAAAAAAAAAAAAAAGAAAGAAAGGGAGAAGGAAAGAAGGAAGGAAGAAGGGAAGGAAGGAAGAAAGGAAGGAAAGAAGGAAGGAAAGAAGGAAGGAAGGAAGGAAGGAAGGAAGGAAGGAAGGAAGGAAGGAAGGAAGAGAGTCATACAACAGGACAATTATGTGTGTATGGGACAATACTAATGCATGATTGTGCAGGCCAACTAGTGATGGGTGCGTGTGTGTGTGTGTGTGTGTGTGTGTGTGTGTCTTTGTGTCCATACACTTTCATATTGCCACACTAAAACCAGATTCATATATGAGGTGTTAAAACATTCCTGGGAACATAGCAAGATAGAAAAACCTAACTCTCATAATTCTGCTTGGGAATAATATTCTATCTAGTTTCAAAAGGAATACTTGGATCAGCTGCAGGGGGAAAGGAGTAGAAACCTTAGGACGCATGCTTAAATTACATCAAGTGGTTGCTAAACCCACAGAAGGTGGGGTGCATTTTGCTGAGTGGAGAATAAACCTTTCTGGGAGTGGGAATGGAATTGTTAAGGTAGAAGAGCCAGGTATTGACCCCAGCAACTCTCCCCCAACCAGTCTTTTCCCTCATGACCTTCCTTCCAAATACATGTAGAAATATTGGTCCAAGGGGGCTCACAAGTTTTGATTTGGCCCCCATACACACACACACACAGACACACACACACACACAGACACACACACACATACACACACATACATACACACACACACATACACACACACATACATACACACACACACCCATACACACACACACACCCATACACACACACATACATACACACACACACATACACACACACACACACACAGAATGAGAGAGAGAGACAGAGAGAGAGACAGAGAAATGGACACTTGTAATTCTGGTTATTGTCTTTGGAACAGTCCATCCGGAAATTCAAGCTCTACACAAGAACAATGACCAACTCTTGTTCTTTTTAAACTAGGAAGTATCTCTCTAGATATCAGTAACAAGGCATTTCACTTCACTATAATGTGGCACAAGTCACATGCATCTTGGACACCAACCAGCAGTATTTTATTTTGACATTGCCATTTATCAGGTGGTCCCTTGGCCTGACAGCAACTTACGAAAAGAGCTTACATTTATTAATTGAATACTGCTATGGAATAGGCATTTCCAAACCCTTTGTAGACATTAACTGATCATTCTGATCCCACAGCAACTTCATTAGGTAAGCAGTATTATTTCTACATACTGATGAGGAAACACATGTCACATAGAAAACAAAGACAGCTGGGAATAAAGCCTGGGCCTGTCAGTCCCTGACTTCAAGGATGTCATAATCTAGATTAGATAGCTCTGAACCAGAAGTCCAGAATGTCCACAGGCAGAAAGCAGAAGCATGAACTTGGATGTGGAAATGTTACATCTTAATTTCACTAACTTCTAACTGAAATGCAGTATTTCTTTCCATTATAAATACAGGTAACAAATGGCAACAGTATTAACGCTACACACGACTGCCACCTCCAACAACAACAAAATCAAGATATGTTCACACCACATCAAAGTTATTGCACATATTGCAAGATATTCCATAACTCATCATTACTTAAAAATTGTGATTTTCAGTTGCAACAAAAACCAAAATTGACAAATAGGATCTAATTAAAAGGCTTCCTCACAGCAAAAGAAACTAGTATCAGAGTGAATAGGAAACCTACAGAATGGTAGAAAATGTTTGCAATCTATCCATCTGACAAAGGACTAATATCCAGAATCTACAAAAAACTTCAACAAATTTACCAGAAAAAAACAAACAACACCATCAAAAAGTGGACAAAGGATATGAACAGACAAAAATATCAAAACACATTTATGCAGCCAGCAAACATATGAAGAAAAAACTCATCATCACTGGTCACTAGAGAAATGCAAATCAAAACCACAATGAGATACCATCTCACGCCACTCAGAATGGTGATTATTAAGAAGTCAGAAAACAATAGATGCTGGTAAAGCTGTGGAGAAATAGGAACGCTTTTACACTGTTGGTGGGAGTGTAAACTAGTTCAACCATTGTGGAAGACAGTGTAGTGATTCCTCAAGGACCTACAACCAGAAATACCATTTGACCCAGCAATCCCATTACTGGGCATATACCCAAAGTATTATAAACCATTCTACTGTAAAGACACATACACATGTATGTTTATTGCAGGACTATTTACAGTAGCAAAGACTTGGAGAACCAACCCAAATGCCCATCAATGTTAGACTGGATAAAGAAAATGAGGCACATATATACCATGGAATACTATGCAGCATGTTCTTTGCAGGGACATGGATAAAGCTGGAAGCCATTATTCCCAGCAAACTAACACAGAAACAGAAAACCAAACATTGTATATTCTCACTCAAAAGTGGGAGTTAAACAATTGGAACACATGGACACAGGGAGGGGAACAACACACACCAGGGCCAGGTGGGGGGTGGGGGGCAAGGGGAAGGAGAGCATTAGAACAAATACTTAATGCATGTGGGGTTTAAAACCTAGATGATGGGTTGATAGGTGCAGCAAACCACCATGGCACATGTATACCTATGTAAAAATCCTGCACATTCTGCATATTTGTCCCTGAACTTAAAGTAAAAAATATATATTTTTAATTGTGCTTGTTATTTTTTTTCTTTTTTTTTTTTTCTTTATGAAGACGGGGTTTCACCATGTTGCTCAGGCTGGTCTTGAACTCTCGACCTCAGGTGATCCGCCTGCCTTGGCCTCCAAAGTGCTTGGATTACAGGCATGAGCCACCACACCTGGCCTAATTGTGCTTATTATTAAACCTGCTTCAGGGGCAAAAACACTGAGGAAGTCAGCCCTCTGAGAACCAAGGGCAGGCTGCCTGCCTACCACTGAGGCTTAATTGGAACAGCAGAGACTTTCTGCCTATCCCCACCCCACATCTTCAAGCTGACCAGAACAAGAGCAGCAGAACAGAAGAGGAGAGTGACATGCAGAAAGACGCTCTCCAAGGTATAGTGCAGAGTGTGGGACCAAAGCTGATGTAAAGTAGGTGTTTCTGCGTGGCTCATGCCTGTGATCCCAGCACTTTGGGAGGCTGAGGTGGGAGGATCACGAGGTCAGGAGTTTGAGACCAGCCTGATCAACAAGGTGAAACCCAATCTCTACTAAAAATTCAAAAAAAAATTAGCTGGGCGTGGTGGCGCGCATCTGTAATCCCAGCTACTCAGGAAGCTGAGGCAGGAGAATCACTTGAACCCAGAAGGTGGAGGTTGCAGTGAGCCGAGATCATGCCACTGCCCTCCAGCCTGTAAAAAAAAAGCAAGCAGGTGTTCCTCTGACAAACCAAACTGCACCCTAACACATGAGGTACTTCCGCAGGAATTAGAAGGCTGTGCTGCACAGAGGGCAGCCATAGCAACAATGAACTTCATACCTAGCCCAACTTCTACCTAGAGTAACTCAAGCCCCCAACACCAAAGGCCTCCCAGAAAAAAAGGCAGAAAACAGCACCATTTCCAGAGGGAAGACAAAAACGATCTTCGTTTCCACAGTTCTACACAAGATGTCTAGCTTTCAAGAGAAAATTATAAAGCAAAGAAAAAGGCAAGAAGAACACACTTCCAAGAGACAGAGCAATACCAACTAGACTCAGATATGACACAGATGTTGGAACTCTCTGACATGGACTTTTAAAATAAAACCTATGCTTAATGTGTTGATGTCTCTAATCGCATGAGCATACAACGCCCTGGAGGAGATGCGGTGTGCAACAGACAAGAGTCAGATGAAAACCTTCACTGGAGATATGGGAACGGGAAGCAACAAGTCCAAAAGTCAGAAATGAAAACAACCTAACAAAGGTGGGCAATGGCCTCAGTGGGCTCCTCACGAGACTCAACACAGGGACGAAAGAACCACTGAAGCTGGAGGGAGGTAACAGAAATTACCCACACTGAAACACAGAGGAGAAAGAGCAAGAACAAAAAAAGAAACCGAACAGAAACAGGGCATCTAAGAGCTGCGGGTTGGTATCAACATACGTGAAATGAAATCTTAGAAAGGAGAAGAGAAAGAGAGAAAGAGTAGGGCGGAATAAATATTTAAATAAATAATAGCCTTGAATTTTCTAAAATTAATGGCAGACCCCAAACTATAGGTCCAAGAAGCCCAAAGAACACCAAGCAACCAAGTAGGTTAGATGTCAGCACACACTCACACGCGCATGCGCACACACACAGAAGCAGTTTCTATTTGAAATGAAAATAAAATTTTATACTTGAAATTAAAATGAGAAAATAAAAGCAAAAAGGCTATCTTGAAGGCAGCCAGAGAAAAGGCAAATTATATAGAGGAACAAGGTAAGAATTACAACAGAGTGCTCATCAGAAACCACGTAAGAGAGCCAGGGAGCAAATACTGCAGGCTTTGCAGATCACATGGTCTCTGACATCTCTTCTACGCGCCAGTTGTAGTGCAAAAGCAGCCATGGATAAGACAGAACCAAATGGGCATAACTTTGCTCCAGTAGAACTTGATTTACAACACAGGTGGCAGACCAGATATGGCCCATATGTCATTGTTCACCAATCCCACATCTAAAGCAAAAATAGTAGCGATGCTCTGTATGTAAATTGCATATGTGGAAATAAAAGCAGGCAGGATTGGAGGAAAGACTTCAGAATATATGATTATAAGGTCTTTCCCCTTTACGTAAAGTGCTATAATGTTATTTTTAAGGTAAATTATTACTTTTTTCCACTTTTTAAAATTTTACTTGAAGTTCTGAGATACATGTGCAGAATGCTATGTATCTCAGATATGTATAGGTAAACATATGCTATGGCGGTTTGCTGCATCTATCAACCTGCCATCTAGGTTTTAAGCCCCTCGTGCATTAGGTATTTGTCCTAATGCTCTCCCTCCCCTTTCCCCCCAGCCCCTGACAGGCCCCAGTATGTGATGTTCCCCTCCCTGTGTCCATGTGTTCTCATTGTTCAGTCATGACATAGGCATGGGCAAAGACTTCATGACTAAAATACCAAAAGCAATTGCAACAAAAGCCAAAGTTGACAAATGGAATCTAATCAAACTAAAGAGCTACACAGCAAAAGAAACTAGCATCAGAGGAAATAGGCAACCTACAGAATGGGAGAAAATTTTTGCAAGCTACCTATCTGACAAAGGTCTAATATCCTGAATCTACAAGGAGCTTATGCATATTTTAAGGTAAATTATAATTAGAGATATAAATTAGAAGTATTTGAGCAGGGCCGGCCATGGTGGCTCACACCTGTGATCCCAGCAGTCTGCGAGGCCAAGGCGGGTGGGTGGATCACGAGGTCAGGAGTTCCAGACCAGCCTGACTAACATGGTGAAACCCGTCTCTACTAAAGATTTAAAAAATTAGCTGGGCATGGTGGTGCGTGCCTGTAATCGGGAGGCTGAGGCAGGAGAATTGCTTGAACTAGGAGGTGGAAGTTTGCAGTGAGCCGAAATCACGCCATTGCACTCCAGCCTGGGCGACAGGGCAAGACTCTACCTCAAAAAAAAAAAAAAAAAAATGAAGTATCTGAGCAATCACTAAAAAGTACATATAGGATAAAATCAATAGGGAGATAGAATTGTAAAAAGTATATTAGTTAACCCAAGTGATGGGAAAAAAAGAGAAAAAAAGAAAACAACAAAGAACAGATAGCACAAATGTAAAGCAGCGAGGCCAGGTGCAGTGGCTTATGCCTGTAATCCCAGCACTTCGGAAGGCTAAGGCAGGCAGATGGCTTGAGCTCAGGAGTTCGAGACCACCCTGGGCAACATGGTGAAACCCCATCTCTACCAAAAATACAAACAGTTATGGGGGGTGGCATGAGTCTGTGGGTCCAGCTACTTGGGAGGCTGAGGTGGGAGGCTTGCTTGAACCCAGGGAGGGGGAGGTTGCAGTGAGCCAAGATCATGCCAGTGCACTCCAGCCTGGGTGACAGAATGAGACTCTGTCTAAAAAATATTTTTAAAAAGAAACAGGTAGTAAGATAGAGGATAGAGGATTTAAATCCAGCTATGTAAAAAAATCACAATAAATATACCAGTTAAAAGACGGAGATTGTCAGGTTGGATAAAAAAGCAAGACCCAGCTGTATAATGACTACAGGAAACCTACCTTAAATATTGGCATGGAACTGTGACATGGATACATGACTCTATGCATTGGTCCAAATGCACAGAACTGCACACTACAAAGAATATTGCTGTTATGTACATTTTAACAACCAGATGGAATGTGGTGGTAAAGATGGCATGCAGATTGGCAAGTGAATCTCTCGGTATCACACATGAATCTCATAACTACACCAAGGAGAGCAGAGAAGAACGGAGCTGGCCCAAGTGACTCTGGCAAGAAGTGTTTCAACTGGGTGCCATAAGGCAGAAGACAGGAAGAACGGTACGGCAAACCAACGACATCCCTGAACACAAAAGTCCGCCCTCTCTATCTGCAGGCTCTGTTTCCCACCAATACCATATTTGTCAACCTGCAGTTGGTTGGATCCATGGATGTGGAACTGGTGAATGCGGAGGGCTAACTGTACTTTCTTTGGGTACCAGGATTGAAAAAATAAGTGAATTAATTTCAGATAATAGAAGCAGAGTTTCTCACTGTTGGAGAAAGAAGTTGCAAATAAAGAAAATGGGAAGGTGAATGTACCTTGTGGTCTGAATTGGAGTCAAATATAAACTCATGGATTTTAAAATATGGACAGATGATAGGTTAGATAGGTGGATGGATGGATAAAGTGGAGGTGCATGTGTGTATTCACGGCTCCTATAATAAATATATTTTCTCCTTTCCACTGGGAGGGCCTAGAAGCCGTGACACCCCACTAGCAGGGAGCACACAAGCACCCCATGTCTTGGTTTTCCAATAAAAAGGGGTTTCCAATAAAAAGGATCATTGGAGAACTGATTGATTCCAGAGCCAGAGCAGACAAAAAGCCACATGAGTCTCAAGGATCTTATGATAAGGAGGTGCAAAAGAAAAGAAAAGGGAGAGGAGAGGGGAGGAGAGGAGGAGAGAAGGGGAGGGGAGGGGAGGGGAAGGGAGGAGGGGAGGGGAGGGGAGAGGAGAGGATAAAGAGCAAAGATGTTGAAAGAACACAGGAGATTAGATTAGAACTGAAATAATTTTTAAGACATGTAAATCCATACTGATACAAATAATAACTGAATAAAACAATGAATGGTGAAAACGGTGCTTTTCCATAAAGAATTCCAGTTAGTGCAAGTAGAAAGACAAAGGGAAGCAGAAAATCACCATTGAAATGCCCCATTAATCATTATCGCGGCAGGATCCATTGAGGGAAGCTAAAGCGAGTGGGCAAAGTCACAGAAGAAAGGGGATATTTACGTAGTCTTAAATATTTCTAGTAATTACAAAGGGAAACTTCAGCGGAAAACCTGGGAGACACCCCTTAATCAAGTGTTCAGGGTTGACCTCCAGCACTGCACGCCCACACCATGTGCCCTATAGGCACTGAAAAGGGCACACACCTTGTGGCCTTCATCCCAAAAATACATACTCATGAAAACATGATACAAACCAGAATTGAGGGACCTTCTAACAAGGTAACCGACAAGTACGCTTCAAAATTATCAAGATCATGAAAGACTAGGCGAGAATGGGGAACTGTCACAGCTTGGAGGAGACTATGACGGAGGCACGACAACTCACTGCATCGAGGATCATGGATCACACCTTGGACCAGAAAACCTAAACCAGTAGAAAAACTGGCAACATTTGAATCAATTCTGGGGCTTAGTTAAAAAAACTAATAATAACTGGCTCAACATTGCCACATATGCCTACTATCCATGATTGCTAAAGTCCCAGAGGCTCGAGGAGTTTGGGAGCGGGAGGAGGGCTGAGAGGGTGCTGGGGTGGGAAGAGAGGCGGAGGCTGCTCTTAAACCGATGGGATCTGATCCAGACCTGGGGGAGCTTTGGATGACAAGCAGGAGAGATGAGCAGAGAAGACATGGGGAAGGGGGAGAGTGTGGCAGGAGCCGCAGTGGAGCAACACATTCAGCAGACGTCAGGCAATGGGAAAGTTCAAAACGTGTTTAGGATTCACTTGCAGGTTATCGAACAGCCCTATGGGTTTGCTGAGCCATGAATATGGGAAGACAGGCTGAGGCCAATTCGTCATGGCCAAATACGGCAGCCTAAGGAGTTAGCGTTTTGTCCTGAAGGCCCTGGAGAGCCATTAAAGCTTCTCAGCAGGTAGTAAAACATTAGGAAACCTCTGTTTTATTAAATGAATCTGGCTATGGTGGGCATTTCATATGCCAGGCAGCAGCTGAGGTAGAAAGGGCTTCTATGACGGTCCAGATGGTCAGTGATCAGGTCAAGCTATGACCATGAATTGATTGCCATGGAGAACTGATGAAGGGACAGTGTGTTTCCATCGTTTTGAGCGATGAGAATGGATCACTCCAGCAATAACATCCCCAATCACCACACAGGCTCAAGGTGGGGCCAAGGCAGCCTCCCTGCGGGGCTTTACGTCCTGATCCCACCCTGTGAGATGACAGTCTTGGTGGCTTTATCTCTTAGATGTCCTTCTTGCATTTAGGAAAGCTGGATCTTCA
>NW_022436971.1:13888986-13966175 GCF_009761245.1 Sapajus apella
ACATCCATCCATAAAAGAAGGGCAAGAAATCCAGGGAGAAAACACTGATTCGGGATTGTGCCCATGTGTTTCCCTGCCAGGAGCCCTGGAGTGTCAGACCACGCTGGCTGGCTGTTTCAAAAAGTCTCTGACAACCACCTTTTCCCAACTCAGAAACAAAACAGAACAATCTACTACCTTAAAATCCCAATGAGATCGCACTTCCTATGAGTGTGTTTTTGCTGATTGTTTTTGCCTGAGTAATGGTTCCCAATGTTACATGAAACTCTAGGGACTCCTCTTTCTCATGGAGAGGGAAAGGGTGAGGGGATCCAGAGACAGACTTCACGGACTTCCACCGGTGCTGTGGGCTTGCTCTGAGTCCTGGTTTGAGAATGGAAGTTCTTCTCCCTCCTGCTTCTTGTCCCTCTAAGAGGAATTAGGCTCTGAGGATTCCTGTCAGGCTCCAACTTGGAGAGTTCCCTGTCCCTGAAAATACTCTCAGCATCACAGGCTGGCCCATGCTTCCAAATGACAATTCCTTCACATTCCCCATGTTAATAAGATAAAATATTGGGTAAAAAAATTATTGTCTACATTAGAACTTTTTTTTAAGACAGAATTTTGCTCTTGTTGCCCAGGCTGGAGTGCAATGGCATAATCTCAGCTCACTGCAACCTCCGCCTCCCAGGTTCAGGCAGTTCTCCTGCCTTAGCCTCCCAAGTAGCTGGGATTACAGGTGTGTGCCATCACGCCTGGCCGATTTTTGTATTTTTAGTAGAGATGGGGTTTTGGGGTTTCGCCATGTTGATCAGGCTGGATGGTCTTGAACTCCTGACCTCGAGTGATCCACCCGCCTCAGCCTCCCAAAGTGCTGGGATTACAGGCTTGAGCCACCACACCCAGCTACTTTAGAATTTTATAAATATGGACCATAGTGTATCATCTTACAAGAATTTCTTGAGAAAGCATCCAGTTACACTGAAAAGCTGGTGAGACCTGTCTAAAAGCCCAGAGCAAACCAGCAAATGGAGAATAGAGTCAAAATTCTCCGTCTTGTTGCATGGTCCAGTCTCCCCAGTTTTCAGTCACTGCCTGCCCCCACCCCTAGCGAGCCAGTCAGTGCCTGAGAAGCCCGAGTCGGGGAAGTGTTGACCCGTGTCACCAGGAAGCTCTGGAAGCATTGCTATTCTCCACCCTCCCTGCCTGCCCTTTACCTTAGTTTTCAGAGGAAAGTCTCATCGCCCATCAGAAGGCGCATGGTCAGGACCCCGCTCAGCTTCCATAACTTCAGATGATGGTCCCTGCTCATGGGAACCTGGGTCTCCTGGTAGATTCTCCTTTTTCTTCTGATTTTCTAGTTCTTAGCAGGCTGGGCCACCACTAGGTGACTGCTGTTAGGACAGGCATGGCTGGCCCCAGTCTTGCCCTTCATTTTCTCTTTCCTCCTGCTCCTTCCCTCAGTCCACCTCCTCCCCTCCCATCCTCTCTCCCTCTCCAGCTAGCTCTCATCCATGCTCTGTGCATGGGCTCTCCCAGGAAAGGCCATTGTTGGGTGGCAGGATTCTGAGGCCCCCCACGGGGACTATGACGTCAGCATTTGGTGGTGCTCAGAGGAGGAGAGAGGAAGATGAAGAGGAGTGAGCAGGGCTGCAGCAGGGAGCACGCAGGAGGCCAGTCCTGGATTCGGACTCGAGCCTGGTGCGCACCAGAGGCTGATAGAAGGCTTGGAGCACAGTGGGGCAGGTTCTTTCATGAAGTCGGATTTCTCCTCACTGATTTCTGAATTCACAGCAAGCTAGCTAGAAGGGATTTTTAATTCAGAATACTGCACTCCAACAAATTGAGAAAACATTGAGGGAGGGAATTACAGAAATTTGATGGTACCTACTCAGTTTGCTATCGAGATTTTTGTAATAAATGCTGAATAGAAAAGGCATCAAATCCCTATAGATGGGCTCTTTGAAATGCCTAACTAAATCAGAGGGATAAAATAATGAATGATAGGGTACAATTTTTGAATTATTGTCCAGTCAACTAAAATTAGGAGTTTTTAATGTACTAAAATGGAAAGGTAATGGAATCCTTTAAAATATGATGCTACTGCCACTTAAGCATCAGAAGTCTGCTCAGGCATGACCCTGGGAGCCCAAATTTTCATGGAACAGCAAGGAACCTCCCTGGGCTCCTCCTTGGAAGTCTTTAAAAAATGCTTAGGATTCAAGGGGGTTCTCTTCTCATTAGCAAGACTTAGGCACAATCACCATGCCTAGTACCAAAAGTCTACAACAGAGTAGAAGGTGCAACTTAGAGATATCGGTTCATGAACTATGGGTCATCTTATTCTTTGGGAAAATGCAAAGTCAAGCCCTTGGTATTCCAGGCATACAAAACCTGCTTGCCTCTCTCCACCCTGAGCAGTGCTTTTGAACCTTGATGGGAAAGCCACATTTGGAAGGTAAGTTCTTACAGGGAAAGAGATTTTTTTTTTCTTTTGTCTCTAGCTCATGGTACCTTGGATAGATCCATAGTTACCTGCAGAGTCCTACAATGCACGCTCTAATGTTCAAAGGCAGGGCAGTAGGTTCTAGTCACATCGTGGGATTTGCACTTTGCCTTGTTGACTTTTTATTATGCAATAGCATCTTTTAAGTCATGTGCAAATCTAGCACATTCACTTGTCCTATATAAGAGAGTGTGATTGTTCCTAAAATATTTACCGATCATTTGTTCCAAGTGCTAGGCTCTTCTGTAGTATTTCTAGATCATGTCAACCCTTCCTTATTCAAATTTGGGAGCCAAAAAACATTCACTTGCTTCTGAAGTCATGATTCGCATCCTCAAAAGTGTGCAGTGTTCTACTGAGACTGAAAAGGGTGTTACTGAAGATTTATGTTCAATGGGCTACAAGATTCCGGCTTATGTAACACTCCCACCAGCCTTTGCAGAGTAAGATCAGGTAGCTTTGCATTTTCCCAACCCCGTGATCTTGGGCTGCACAAATACACATCTATTAGCCTGAAACACAGGAATTCATTTCTCCTGGGCTTCTCTGCAGGCCATACTGCCCTTACAAAACTGCGGTTCCTACTGGTCATCATACTGCAGAGCCGTGAGGATAACGGCTCTCCTGTTTGAAAGAGAATGACCCAGGCCGAAAGGGGTGGCCAAACCATGATCTAAATATGATATCTGAAGCTGCTTAATCTACAAAAGAAAACCTAGTGTGAGGAATGGGAAATGGAGATGTGGAGGCCTAGTGTCTAAGGGCTGGCATTCATTCATTCAAATGAATTACATTTGTCAGTAATCTCAAAGGCTGTGAAGGATGGAGCTGGGTGTATTTGGACCATCAAAAGGACCCAGGAGTAAGTCAGGCTTGCATAGACATGATCTGGAAGCCCCCAGCTGCACCCCCAATTGGAAAGGGGCTGCAGAGGGGTCTTGAACATGACTTTGGCAATTGAAGCTAGATTCCTTCAATGCTCCATCCAGCCCTAACTCAATGAACTAGCTCCCACCTTCTTTTTCTTTTTCTTCCAAAATGAACTACTGCATCCCTTTCAAAATCAATTGGAGAATTCTGTGTTAAGCTTCCTGTCTCTCAGCCTGAGCAACCACAGATGAATCGTGGCTGATGCAGAGATGGGCAAGTCTGGCTTCTGAGAGCTGCCATTGGACTTCTCTGTGCTGAGGTGGCATTCGCTCCTCTCCTCTCCCCTCCCCAGCCTCCTTAGAGGATTCTCTCCACATTTGGAGGTCTGTGTCACCCTTCTAGGTGACCAAGGCTTCTGTCCCATGAGACGAGAAGGGACAGGAGGACTCTGTCTGAAGGTTCTGAGTTTCAGATTTGTCCTTGGGCCAGACATTAGGCTGTGTCCATAAAGTGACCCAAGTCACCAGAGGAAAAGTGGCTGTCCCCGATCTCCACATTAAATTTGCCCTGGGCCTCAACCAAACTCTGTGCTTTTTCCTCCTAGAACAGTGAGGATATAGGCCCAGTTATAATAGAACCCTGCAGGTCTTTCCAGAGTCTGGGGTATACTGGACAGGGTGTGCTTCTGGGGAACTGGTGACCTGGATTCTGGTTAGTTCTCTGTCCCTTACCATGAGACCTTGCACAAGTCACCTGGGGACCTCGGTCCTCACACTGGAAAGTGACATGGTGGGAAATAGAGGACCACCAGAACACTTTTTAGCCATGACCTATAATTTACACCTCTATGATGTGACTTCACAGGCACAGATCATCTTGCACCCTCACCCCTGACACACACACGCACATGCACATGTACACACACATGCAGAACAGTAACTGCCAATCTCAGGTCCAGGATACCCCAGGGTATCTCTAATCATCTCAAGGGATATTGATATCATTTCAGAAGAAGGAATTAATGTGAATTCACCTTGATTTTAAAATAGGTAACATCGCACCCAATACTTTCTCCTCTCCCTCCCCTGGGGATGTGGAAGTGAAGATTCAGGCACAGCTAACCTAATTGGAGGAAGTTCTGAGCAGAGTGCAGCACAGTCTAGACAAGGAATCAGCTGGGAGTTTCTGGAATCTCAAATGGAAGAGCAGGATGGAGTCAGAGAGCGGGGCCTGGGCAGATGAGGACTCGCCCCGTTGCAACATTACTCAGTCTGATTTCTCTTCTCACACACTTTACTTTGTATGTCTAACCCGCCACCGTATGTCTTCTTGGTCCGTGCTCAACTCAGCTGCAGCATCTTCAGAAGACAGCTGGATCTGCTAGAGAACTTCAGAACCAGACACCTCACTCTCCAGATACCTGCATGCTCTAGCCCTAGCATCCAACATCTGACCACATGTCGGCAGCCACCGCTGCCCTGGCTCCTGGCTTCTCCCGAGGTTTAAGCTTAGGCCGCACTGCACTGCTTCCATTTCTTCAGGCTTGCCCTGTTCCCTTCTACCACAGGGTCTTTGTGCAAACTCAGCCTTAACATGGATCCTCCCTGCTCTTCACCTGATCAACTGCCACTCACTCGTCAACCTTAGTTCAAGCATTACCAACCTCCCCAGCTGTGTCAGTTCTCCCTATTAGACCTCTGGCTGTTCCGCATATCTTTTATTCAAAGTAATTACATATTATAGTTAAAATGTTCCATTTGTGCGTGCCTTTATTGTAGAATTACTTCCCAGCAGACAGATGCGATAGGAGGGAAGAGACCTTTTCTGCTTAAGTATCTAGTGCAGTACCTGGCCCTTAATAGGTGCTCAACAAAATTTTTTAAATGAATGCTTAAATATCAAATCATGGGTCATAATGTCTGGTTGCAAAAAGATATTCATCATAATAAAAATAAACAAACTATAATAGAAATATACTCATCATCATAAAAATAAATGAACTAGGCATATACTGGTGTTAAAGGTATCATTGCCCTTCTCGTGGGCCATTTTAGGGTGCGAGGCACAGTAGCGGTAAACAATTCAGAGAGGCTTCTGTGGTCAAGGAATGCAAACTCTAGTAGATACACAGTGTCTCGAGCAAGAGAAAAGAGGACAAGCAAGTCAGAGCAAGCTACCCTCTGGGGTGGGAGAAGGCAATGATAAAAGGCCGGCTGGAAATCCACACCAAAATGGCGCATGGATACAACGTGCCTATTCACATCTCAGAATTCACTCAACAAAAAATGACTATTCTGTATAAGATTCCAATTAAATGCCTTATTGTTGGATCTGATTGTGCTAGTGCCTGTCGCTAATCCATGCCCCAGTGATTCACGCTTTAAAAAAAAGAAGCGATTGGCTATAAGGACCACCACAGCACATTTCTAGATCAGAGCTCGGTGACTGTCAAGGCGCACGCGCCTAAGAGCTCCATTAACAATGCTGGGCAAGGAAGGAAACCCCAGGGCAGATGCCAGACAGAGCAAGGGACAAACACGCATTTATTTTCCCATTACTCCAGATGGCTCGTTACATTTCAAGGAAACTTCGGAATTTAAAACCCACAGCAATGTAGAGGATGGGAGGGGAATCTTCAATGGAAAAGATACTTCATCAATTTGGAAGGTGAAAGCAAAGGGAAAGTCTCACTAAAATAACCTACAGCAAGCTGTACCCCGGACTTCTGCACAGGGGGCTGCAGCAAGGGAGGGGCCTACCTGCCCACAGAACTCAAGCAGGCACTGGCCTCAGGAGCCCCAGATAACAGCCCGTGATTGGACTTTTTTGAGATGGAGTCTTGCTCTTGTTGCCCAGGCCGGTGTGCAATGGCACAATCTTGGCTCACTGCCACATCCACCTCCCGGGTTCAAGCAATTCTCCTGCCTCAGCCTCCCCAGTAGTTGGGATTACAGGTGCTTGCCACCACGCCCAGCTAATTTTTGTATTTTTAGTAGAGATGGGGTTTCGCCATATTGGCCAGGCTGGTCTCAAACTCCTGACCTCGTGATCCACCCGCCTCGGCCTCCCAGAGTGAGCTCCTGAATTTTTTATTTCAGAATGAACTCTACCAGTTAGAGCTTCCAGGTGAGCTTTTTATCCCGTCCCTGCTAAATAAAAACAACCACAAAGTACCAAGCATTTGAGGCAGCCCTGCAACGTGAAAGGAAAAATGACAAACAGGGGAAACAGTTCCAGGAGAAATAAAAATAATGAGAGGAACAGGAGAGAAATTAACAGGGCAAAAAGTCCCCAGGTTAGAAGCTCAGATTTGGGTTGCCATTTCATTCATAAAACAAAAACAGAATAACGCTGTAAGGAGTAAATCATTAGAGAAAAAAAAAAGAAACTTGGAAAGTAAACAATTTGGGTTGTGAAAATAATAGTAACAATTGAAAGTGAAATTTACAAAATCTGCCAAATCACAGACCAAAAAAGCTGGGCAATAGAAGATAAAAGAGATGGAGAACCACTCCCTGTGTCCTTAGCCACCACCCTTTGCTTGTTTTCTGTTTTCCTTTTATTTCTTGGAATATCTCATCAGCTGTTTTTTATTAGAGGAAAAGGGACTTGTCCCTCAAGAGACTAAGTTCTGAGCAGATGAATGAAAAATGGCCACCGCAAGGCACATCGGTGTGAAGTTTCAGGACACAAGGAGTTAGCAGAAGATTCTAAAAGCTTCCAGTAGGAAAAAATAAAATAAAAGCTCACCTACAAAGAAACCAAAGCCAGACAGGCATAGAAGGAACATTTGCTGCTAGAAGGTAATGGAACAATGTGTACAAAATTCTCTGAAAACTGAACACGAACCTCAAATTCTAAATTCAACCCAACTCCAAGGTGAAGCCAAATTAAAGATAAAAACATGCAAAGACTCCAAGTATGTCTCCACACACCTGGAATCCCAGCACTTTGGGAGGCAGAGGCAGGCAGATCACTTGAGTTCAGGAGTTCAAGACCAGCTTGGCCAACATGGTGAAACCCTGTTTCTACCAAAAATACAAAAAAATTAGCTAGGCATGGGGGTGCGTGCCTGTAATTCCAGCTACTCAGGAGGCTAAGGCAGGTGAATCACTTGAACTTGGGAGGCAGTGTCTGCAGCGAGCTGAGATCGCTCCACTGCACTCCAGCCTGGGTGACAGCAAGACTCCATCTCATATATATATATGTGTGTGTGTGTATATATATATATATATATATATACATATCCTGACCCCCTTTTCCTGGGAGGTTACTTAGAAATGTACTCCCTCTAGCTTTTGCTCATCGTGAAAGAGTAAACTAAGAAAGAAGAAAAAAACAGCAATCCACTCACAGTGGCTCTAGTGAGGGCCTCCCAAGGAGACAGCTCTGTAGGAGGGCTTAAGAGCCAGTGGAAAGAGAGAGGTCTCCTAGAGAGAGGTCCTGGGAAAACAGGGCACCTACACGGAGAGCTGACAGTCTGGGGAAACTTGAGCTCGTGATAAAGGCACTAAAAGCAAGGAAGCAATGAAAAGAACTAGAAACTACTGAAAAACTTCTTGTAGAGTAGAATAATGCTTAGGAGCAAGGTCTCTGGATCTCTGTGGATTTGAATTCTAACCTTGCCGCTTTCTAGCTGTGTGACCTTGAGCAAATGACTCAGCTTCTCTGTGCTCAGTTTGTCATCTCTCAAACAGAAATCATAATGGGACCCACTTAGAAGGCCACTGTGAGGAATAAGTGAGTGAATATTTGTAATGCTGTTAGAAAAACAGAACCTGTCACCTGATTTGTACTATAGAGGTTTTGTTAAATAAACTTAAAAAATCCTAAAAGCCACATGGAAAATATGTTCATCCAAATAGAAGGAATAGATCCCAATGATAACAAGGAAACAGACTTAAAAATAATCTGATGGTTTCCACGTGACAGGCTAATATTGAAGTTTAAGGACATTGTGTGTTTGGAGGGTGGGGGAGTGGGCAGGGACTAGCATCTCTCCTAACAATGAAAAAGAGAGGCAAACATAAGCTCCAGGAAAAACACCCTCCATATCACTCCTCACCACGAAAACTCCTTACAAGAAAGGCAGTGTCTGAACATAGAACAAACTAAAACATGAGGAGATTATGCACAAACCCTAGAGCATGAGAAAGGGGATCACTGGCATGTGATGCGCCATAGAACCAGCCAGACCCTCCTGTCAGGTCTGAATCCACAGGACGATGTGCAAAGATGCGGAAACGAGCTGGGTAGGAACAGGAGACTGTGACCGTCATTGCGAGCCGGTATTCCCCACTGGATTCTGTAGGACCAGCCACATAAATCGCTTTGATCACATTTTTCAAAGATACGTCTAAATCTAGATAAAGTTTTGCTTCCTCCCCCAACAAAACGTGCTGCCTCCAAGAAAACTAAAAATTAAGTCCAATCCTTTCCCAAACTTAGAGACGAGAAATAAAAGAAAAAAGCGAAATATGGTTTCCAGTAACTGGGCTGGGATAAGCTAGAATTCTGGGAATTGTTGTTCGTTTTAGAAATGTCACAATCAAAGTAGGCCTCGGTCAGGAGGGAGGCACTGCAGGAATGGAGTTGCTGCTTTTGGTGTAACAAAAGCAGGACAGTGCAGCCTGAGCTAGAAGGTGGAGCCTTGCAAATCCCTCATCCTTGCTCTGAGCTCCCTCCAGCATTCGGGGCCTCTGGCTGTCTCCAATCTTGTTTGGGGATGCTGCGGGAGGAGGTGGGTTGGTGAGTGTGTATGTCTTTGGGTTTCTGTATTCCACAGCTACATTCTTCAAACCAAGAGTTCGACTTCCTAGAAAAGCCTTTCCTCAAACACGCCCCCCGTCCGTGGAGAATGCATCGCTGGCTTCTCTACACCCACTGGCAACTCTGTCATAGCACTTGTCACAGGGCACCCACCATCACTGTGACCCCCGCTATCCCCTCCCTGCTTGGTGAACTCCAGAAGGAAAAGGCTAACCATGACTTACTCATCACTGGGTTTCCAGTGCGTAGTGCAGTGGCACAGTCACCAGGAGGGATGGAGAGAGAGATACTGCAACAGGGAAAGGCACAGAGAGAGAGACGGAGAGGGGGAAGGGAAGAGAGGGTGAGTGGGGGGGAGAGGGTGAGTGACAGGGGAAGGGGGAAAGAGCGTGAGTGACAGGGAGAGGGGGAGAGAGGGTGAGTGAGAGGGAGGGGGGAGAGGGTGAGTGAGAGGGAAGGGGGAGAGAGGGTGAATGGAGGGGGAGAGAGGATGAATGAGAGGGAGAGAGGGTGAGTGAGAGGGAGTGGGGAGAGAGGGTGAATGAGAGGGAGGGGGGAGAGAGGTTGAGTGGGGGGGGATGAGAGGGTAAATGGGGGGAGAGAGGGTGAATGAGAAGCAGAAGGGGAGACAGGGTGAATGAGAGGGAGAGGGGGAGAGAGGGTGAGTGAGAGGGAGAGGGGGAGAAAGGGTGAATGAGAGGGAGGGTAGAGAGAGGGTGAATGAGAGGGAGGGGGGAGAGAGGTTGAGTGGGGGGGGATGAGAGGGTAAATGGGGGGAGAGAGGGTGAATGAGAAGCA
Organism: Sapajus apella; assembly: GCF_009761245.1. NCBI lineage: Eukaryota > Metazoa > Chordata > Mammalia > Primates > Cebidae > Sapajus > Sapajus apella. Next base: position 13,898,909 of record NW_022436971.1, read on the forward strand.
GAAGGGGAGACAGGGTGAATGAGAGGGAGGGGGGAAAGAGGGTGAGTGAGAAGGAGAGGGGGAGAAAGGGGGAGTGAGAGGGAGGGGGGAGAGAGGGTGAATGAGAGGAGAGAGGAGAGGGAGACTTTGAGTCTTACTTTCTTCCCTGTCGCACTTCCTCCTCAATTTTGGTTTTCTCATCACTAGACACTCCTGGAATTTAGGAACCTACCTTCTATGGATACAGGGCCATACCAATGATCAGCGCCAGGATAGAAGGAGAGGCTCAGGGATGGAAGGAGAGGTTCGGGGAGGGAAGGAGAGGTTTGGGGAGGGAAGGAGAGGTATGGATTGGAAGCCTGCCTGATGCCGCAGCCACCTCCCCATGCCGTGCACACTCCAGCGTGAGTCGTCCGCCTTGCACCCTGGCTGACACCGTCCGCTGTGGACTGCAGTTTGGTGTTTCCAGCCCCAACCTTGCCCCTGGGCTCCAGACCATGCCTCCAACTGCCTGCTGGCCAGTTCACACTCAGGCAGGTTAACAGTGGGCTCGGAACTTCTCCCTGCCTCCGGGGCGCCCCCATGACTGTACCATCACGGGGTGCAGATCTGGAGGGGACATTGCCTGTTTGGGGTTCTTTCATCCACCTGCCCTGGCCCCCCGCATACCATTACCTATAGGATAAAGTTCCAGGTCCTCAGAAAAGCAGATGAGGCCTCCTGGTCATCAGCACCCATCTTCCTCCTCCTCCTTCTTCATCTCCCACTGTTCTCTTCCAATCACATCCCCCACATCTCAGAGACAGTGTGCCCTTCCCACCCCTGTGCTTGGCAACTGGTATGGTTCTTTCAATACCCTGCAGAGCACTCACCTTCTCTTGGAAGCATTTTTCTGAAATTGCCTCTGAACCCCCCACCCACGCCAGCTGTTACAAGCTCTGCTTCTCCTCTCCCGTGAGGCCCGTGGCGAAGAGCAAGCACTTTCTGTTGAGGAGCCAATGAAATCCTGCTGTCCGCATGTGGAATGCAACTCAGGGAAGCCAGGTAACTTGCTCAGTGTCTCACCGGCTGTAAGTGGCACAGCCATGAACCGGATTCTGCACTCCTCATCCAGCAGCCTTGCTAGGGATGGCGGAGGCTTCCTGTCATTTCACCCTGGAAGCAGGAGCCTCCTGCTTGACGCCTCCGGTCCTGAGCTCCCCGTGCTGCTGGGAACCCAGCTCTGTGCAGGGTGGGCATGGAGACCAGTGGATTGCCTTTCCTTGCCCGCCTCTCATGGGTCCTGCACACAGGGCCAGCGGCTGGGCTGGAACCTGGTAGCCATGGGCTCCTGCACCACAGTCTGGAGAATGGGACTGGCCACAGGAAGCTGCTCAAAGCCATCTCTGTGACTGTGGGGCCTGCACTCCCACCCACAGGTGAAGGGGTCACTTACTGTGACTTCCTGCACCTTTTCCTCACAGAGGGGGGCTTTTTCCCCTCCAGGCATAACTGCTACTAACTGCCCTTTGCTCAGGATTCTTGGCCTCCAGCTGGCCCCAGTCCCTGCCAATCCCCTTGGAAATACAATTTCTGCTCCTCACAGAGCGCCAGGGCCAGGCCTTCTTTTTTGAGACAGAGTCTCTCTGTTTCCAGGCTGGAGTGCAGTGGCGCAATCTCAGCTCACTGTAATCTCTGCCACCCAGGTTCAAGCAATTCTCCTGCTCGGTCTCTCGAGTAGCTGGAACTACAGGCACAGGCCACCACACCTAGCTAATTTTTGTATTTTTAGTAGAGATGAGGTTTCACCATGTTGGCCAGGCTGGTCTGGATCTCTTGACCTCGTGATCTGCCTGCCTCGGCCTCTCAAAGTGTTGGGATTACAGGCGTGAGCCACTGCGCCCAGCCCCTTGCAGCTTTCTTTATCCACGTCACTGACACCTCTGGATTCATCTCAATGATGAACCTCTCGCTCTGCCTGCCGCCACACTGGGCCTCACGTGTCCTCTGTGAATCCTTGGTCCATGCTCTGTTTGAGTCCCTTTCTAACTGTGGGCTCCTAAGGGCGGGGAGGCTAAGTGATACTTTTGTTCCACAGCCACAGGGTTTGGGCCAGGCCACATGAGAGACACGAAGCATTCCAGCATTATCACTTCACCCTGGATCATTCCGCAGCCCCTCTGGAGCCTCCCTATCCACACGTACTGCCTCCAGCCTCTTCCCTACCGTGGAAGCATCTCAGAGGTAAGGTCTGTGGGCCTGTAGCAAGCTGTATGATGCCCCTGAAGCTTCAACTATAGCTCCAGGGCAAGGTGAAGGCCCAAGGAGAAAGGAACAGGAGAGGGAGTTTGGGACCACCTCTGGGAGTGGGAAGATATAAACAAACAGTAGAGGCTCAGAGAGTTTGAGGGGTGAGGGTAGTGATGGCCTTTGGGCTGCGGAACGTGGGATCTAGGAAGAGTCAAAAAGGTGGCCTCATGGGCAGACAGCAAAGCATGAAAACCAATCCCAGAGAGACTGACGGGGCTAGGCCAAAGACTGGGAGCCAGGTGCAAGGCAAAGAGGCTGCGGCAGGAGGAAGAGGCAGAACCTGGGGAAGGGCCTTGAGGGGCTCAGGCATGAGGCAAGGGCTCTCATTACACGTGTGCGACTGCATTTGTGTTAAGGATGGGCCAGCAAGGGCAACCAGTGCATGAGTGTGAATGCGGACGTCTTCCTATTAGCCCTGGGGAGCCGTTGAATGCTTTTTAATCAGGGAGGTGACAAAATCATATTTCTGCCTGGAGGAGGATGCATCTCAGGAAGAAGAGATCAGAAACCAACCAAAATGTCAGCAGCTCCGTGGGGAGCTTATCGAACATTGAGAAAGGGCTGCAGGCCATCTCTGAAAGCATCAACCGAAAACAGCCCTGCTTTGGAGCCTGCAGATACCCATGGTGACAAACCGCAGCTAGATATGGAGGATATTCTCCAATCTTAAAATGCAAAAGTGTAATGAGGATATTTTATCACAACGGCACTCACATTAATGTTTGAAGACCATACATTTCGAATCCACCCAGGGTCTCTCATTATTGGAATCTGAAAAACAAAAGCATTAGAAATTGATTAACAGAAATGTTCTGGAATTAGATGGTGGTAATGGTTGCACAACTTTGCCAACATACTAAAAAAATGACTGAACTCTACACGTCAACATGGTGAATTCGGTGGTATGTAAGCTATATCTCAATTTTTTTTCTTTTTTCTTTTTATATATCTCAATTTTTTAAAAGAAGAAATAAGGAGTATGTGCGGCTGGGTGCTGTGGCTCAGGCCTGTGCTCCCAGGGCTTTGGGGGGCCATGGCGGGTGGATCACCTGAGGTCAGGAGTTCGAGACCAGCCTGGCCAACATGGCGAAACCTGTCTCTACTAAAAATACAAACATTAGCCAGACATGGGGGTGGGTGGTTATAATTCCAGGTATTCGGGGGCTGAGGCAGGAGAATCACTTGAATCCTGGGGACAGAGTTACAGTGAGCCAAGATCATAGAGATCATCGCACCACTTCATTCCAGCGTGGGAGAAAGGCGAAACTCTGTCTCAAATGAACAAATAAACAAACAAAAAGAATGTGGTGTCTTTTCTTAGAGCACACTCAACTACGATGTGTCAATTACACAGGGTGCATTATGAGGCTGGAAATTCCCTGTATCTCTCACTCTTTCACTCTTCCTCCATCTTCACATCCTCCCCAAAGCACATGGATCCTATTGGTAAAGGAATAGGAGGTCGGGCGGCATGAGAAAACGATGGAATTGGAAGTCGGAAGACATGACTCGTGCTGCCTCTGCTGTTTCTTAGCCACAGGGTTTGTTTGCTTACCTGTATAAATGCGGGTAACAGTAACCCCTGCCCTGCTGAGGGACAGAAGTTATTGTCAGCATTGAGTGAGTTCATTCAGGCAAAAGAGCAAAGCCCAATTCAGGAACTAGCTATTAGGACTGTTGGTGTGGCATTATCCTAGCAGGTAGTGTAAGGGGAAGCCATTTATTTCCTGCCTATTGCTTGCTGGTAAAAAAAAAAAAAAAGTAAAATAGCAAGAAGCTGAAGTCAGCAGTCAGGCGACTAGCTAAAACCAGTGGCCTTGCCACAGCGAGGCCTGAGGGTGGGAAAATCACTCCCCTCTGTAATCGATGTCTATGTTATCTATAAACCTTGAAAATGTAGCAGAGGAATGTTCTTCCTCTGGCCCAGGAACCTGCCCCCAGTCACCTACCCCATGTTTGCACAATCCAGAACCCCCCTTAGAGTTGAATCTGCCACCAAGTAATTTGCTGCCTTTGTTCAGCTCCTGTAACCCTTCCCCTCCTTCCCTTCCCGCGCATGCCAAATGGATAAACGCCAAAGACTGTGAGGTCAGCTGCCCAGCCAATGGGCAATAACACAGTTTCACCTCTGCTCCCCCTTTAGAGTTGCAAGCCCTTAAAAAAGGAAAGGAACTGCTCTTCCGGGAGCTCAGCTTTTGGACGCCAGTCTACTGATGCTCCACAGCTGAGCAGTCTCTTCCTTCCTCACTCCAGTGTCTGAGCGGTTCTGTCAGCAGCTCGTCCTGCAAGAGCAGGACATGGGCAGTGCCCCCTTCCCACAAGTGTCCCAGTTAGAGCTGCACGAAGGGTACATGGAGTAGGCCCCGCCTTCCTCAGGCGTGTGTTAGTAGTCCTAGGCTTACAATTTGTGCTTGAATTATACTCAAAAGCATGTGAGTTCAGCTGCAGCTGAGCTCTGAGTTCAGCTGCAGCAGCCCAGAATAAACAGCCTGAGAAGCCCCTAACTCTCTTCCCCTGACCTGTCCCTCGCTGGCCCTGCCCCCCACCTCATATTCATCTGACCCACTTAGCTTTTCTAGCACATATTTGTTGACTATTCGTTGATGGTGTTGCTTTATATCATGATGTACTGAATAGCTCCAGGGGTTCATGTACTTCTCTAGGTACTGAGAACATAGCAATAAATTCGATGCAAATCTTGTCCATAAGTCACTCAATCTAGTGGAGGGCAGGAAGACAAGTAACAAAGATCTCTGTGGCCAGGGCTACCATCAAGATATGGCCAGGGTCCAGAGAGACCACAGAGGGGGAAGCCAAGCATTTGCTCACGGGGAATGCAGGGAAGTTTCTGTGCCTTCCACAGGAGAGGACAGCTGAACTGCCTCTGCAGGGTGAGCGGGAACCCTGGGAGAGGAGATGGCGAGAAAGGCCACTCCAAGCAGAGCAGAGAGCATATTCAAAGAAACAAAGTCATCGCACACGTGTTGGGAACAGCAAGGAGCCCCTCATGACTGCAGAGTAGTTGCAGCAGATGCAGTGGGCACGAGGGGATGCCAGGAGGGGACCGTGGGGCAAGGAGGCATGGGAGAGTGAGGCCAGCGTGGTGAAGGCCTCGCATGCCCTCAGGAGGAGCCAGCCCATTTCATTTTTTTAAGAATGCCCTCTTCAAACAACAACTCTTGCTGGAGCCCATTATGTAATTAGAAAAAAGGGAAATGGCTATGGTCAAGTTGGGAAGGGGTCTGAAATCTTCACTACAGAAACCCCGAGGCTCTCAGAGCAGTGTGAGAGCAGTTACCGTGTGCCACTGGGGACTACACAGGAGGGGGACGATGATCAGATCTGTGTCTTACAAGGACCACGCTGACTTCTGCATGGAGGGTGCAGAGAAGTGAATTTGAAGGTGATTCCAGCAAAGGTTGGCCGGGATATGGACCAAGGTGATGACGGCGGAACAAAGAGGAAGACGAGGTCTGAACACAACCACATGGTGGAATCACCAGGAAACAACATGCCACTTGGATCGGGGGTTGAAGAACAGGGAAGTTTCAAGGATGCCTGAAGTGTCTGGCCTAGGTGAGTCGGCAGATGATTACATCATTCACTAAATCAGGAAAGCAGGAGGGATGAATTTAGGGAGGAATATTCTAGTCTCCTGGAACTGCATCCAAAATAAAAAGGATAGATTCTCCTTTAAGACAGAACCTGGGATAGAAGGCAGATGTGAGTTAAGAGGTTCTAATCTGGATCCTTGCTTGGGAAGCAGGGGTAAGGCCACTGATTTCTTCATCTATATGTTGCTTAATATGGCAGCTAATGAAGTCCTGATTTCAACTGAGCAATGCATTTGAAACACTTCCTGGAATCCATTGCTGCTTCTATTTCAGCTCCTGTGGAATATTTCAGCATGCTGCAAAAAGTCAGGCAACTTGGGTACAGATGTTCTGGATCATCCAACTCAAATTCTTCAGGGGCCACCAACACAGTCACACGGGCACCAGAATTCTCTGCGTACAATAGTTGGATTGGTTTCTCACTCACGAGGTAGGCTAGGAATGCTGCCAGCAGTTTAAATTCACAGTGCTTGGATTTGGTCCTGATTCAAAATGAAGTTTCAAATCAAATACAAGATATATTCTTGCACTGCCAGAGGAGCAATATCTCCTACCCCCAAGAGTCTGGGTTGAATTCAGAGTTTAAATATAAACACAAGAACACCAAAAACGGCGACCTAGTATATTTCAACAAAAATTTCTTTCAAAGCAAAGAAGAAAATAGGCTCATTCTGCCCACAACTATTTGTCTGTTGTCATTTGAAATTCTAACGTAAAGTGTGAAGCTCAGCCATTTGGACTCTGGCATCAAGCAGTTAGCAGTCACGGTAGAAGCCAAAAATGAACCTGGCTTTGAACTCCAGTTCTTTTACCAGGAGCTGTGTGGCCTTCGGCAAGGAATTACCTTTTCAAGCCTCAATATCTTCACTTGTAAAGAAAGGCTAACCATCAAATACTTAGCTCATAGAACTGATGTGAGAATCAAGAGAGAATACGGTGAAAACAGTAAGGTACCTTACAAATGTCAGTGGCTACTTCTGGATGATGGTCATGAAGTGGAAGATTCAAGGTCAGAAATAGGTGAGCATCTTGGGAGCAGCCGGTTTGCTTCTACCTCACTTGTACCATGAGCTGTATGACTGCTCAGGTCCTCATTCAGTGCATTGGCCTCCAGAGCACATTCCTGTTCTCCATGTGAGTCAGACTCCACGACGCACATGTTTGTGTTAGCCTGCTTCTCAGCTCTATTGTTTGTCTTGATTTCTTTCTGCCTTTTATTTCTCATTTAACATAAATTTATGTAACTGCTATGGATTGGATATTTGTGTCCCCACTCACAATTCTGCCACCATAAACGCATATATTGAAGTTCTAATCCCCAAGGTGATGGTATTTGGAGGTGACACCTTGCAGAAGTTGGGGAGTAATTAGGTGACGAAGATGGAACCTTCATAAATTGGATTACTGACCTTATAAGAAGAGACAGGAGAAAGATGGTCTCACTCTGCTACGTGAAGATACACAAGAAGGTGGCTGTTTGCAAACCCCGAAAAAAAGCCCTCACCAGAACCTGACCATACTGGCACCTGGTCTTGGTCTTCCTGCCTCCGGAACGATGGGAGATCAATTTAAGGTATTTAAGCCACCCAGTTTACGGTATTTTTCTTATAATAACCCAAGCTGGCTAAAACAAAAACCCTGTTGTGTTTTGAACTATCTTTTGTCCATGGATATGTACAGCAAAGAATAGAGAGATGACAGATGATAGATAGATAGATGATAGATAGATAGGATACATAGAAAAAAATGGAAAAATGCTTAGAGAATGAACACAGTAAATGCAGATAGATGAGCAAATGGAAGATGGACACTTTCCTGCCATCTTTCTCTGGGCTATGTTGTTTGCTTGCTCCCTTGACTATGCCAATTATCACTGCGCAAAAAGTATTTGAAATAGAACCTCCAAGACTGGTCTTAGTCAGGGCCTCTGCCATTTGATGGTAGAATCATACTGACCATTGTGTTACCCTCTCTGAGCTTCAGTTTCATCTCCTAAAGAACTTACATGATACCACCTACCTCATATAAGTTCTGCTATGAGAGTCAGATGAAAAATGCACTTGAAAGTGACCAGTCCATGGTAGATACTCAATGAAGCTGAAATTGAATTCCAATCACAGCCTCATTAAGACCCAGGTCACAGTTCCCTGCAATCTTCATGTGGCTGGGCTCACTACTACAGTTCTTGCCATAAATTGCTGGAAGTCACATATCTGGAGTCTATGTCCAAATTCACATTCAGGTCTGTGGGACTCCAGAGCTCTTGCTGTTGTTTCATTGATGGTGCAATTTTTTTTTTTTTTTTTTTTTTTTTTTTGAGACAGAGTCTCACTCTGTCACCCAGGCTGGAGTGCAATGGCGCAGTCTCAGCTCATTGCCACCTCCACCTCCTGGGTTCAAGCGATTCTCCTGCCTCAGCCTCCTGAGTAGCTGAGATTATAGGTGCCCTCCACCATTACCAGCTAATTTTTATATTTTTAGCAGAGACGGGGTTTCACCATGTTGGCCAAGATGGTCTTGAACTCCTGACCTTGTGATCTGCCAGCCTCGATCTCCTGAAGTGCAGGGATTACAGGCATGAGCCACCACGCCCAGCCAGATGGTGCAACATTTAAACAGCAGAAATCTCACAAATACCGAAGGGAAAAAGAGAGAGAATTCAGAGAGAAATGCTTCCAGATTATCAGGCCTACAGTCTACAGTGATACTCCAGGCTGTTCCCAGTTTACAAATGGGGTGTCCAACATTCATTTGTAAAATTTTGTAAAAGCAGGGTAACATTTTTACATAGAAACAGTACTACCAAAGCCAGCTTTTCCAGGACAAGAAAGGCAGAGAAAACTACAGGATAACTGAAGAAACAATGGCAGTGTGTAACTCAGGACCTAAAGGCACTGTGGTTGGTTTACACAGTCTGCTTTTATGGGAAAACCCATTCACAGTCCAATGGAGGAGTCCAAGGATGAGTGGGAACTATTCAAAATGTAAGAGAAGAACACTGGCCTGGGGATCAGGCAACCCAGGCTTTAGCGCCGGTGTCGCAGACTTGTTGCAAGGCCTTGGCAAGGTACCGCCCCTCTCTGGGTCTCAGTTTTTCCATCTAATGGAGGCTCGGGTTACGCTAGGTGGTCTCTAAGGACTATTCATCTCCAAAATCCTGCATCTACATGTATACATTAATCACGATTCCAGTGACAACACCCACTTTCTTTGATAGCCTGGTATCCTGTTGAGATAAAGGAAGAGGAGAAGGGAAGGTTTGCTCTGGTTGGGGAAGACATAGGGTGAAAGAGATGATGTTATATGCACGAGGACTCCTCTTGGGACGGTTCTGGAAAATCTGATGAGATAACCTCTTGCCATCTGCAGCAGGGTTTTGGAGTCAAACTGTCTAGAATGTTCTAGGGTGGAATGCTGGCTTTACCACTTACCATCTGTGTGGTCTTGAGCAGTTCATTTAATATTCCTGAGCCTCCATTTCTCCTCTATAAAAGTATAAAAGGGGGAAATAATAATAATAATAGCTTTGTCATAGGGCCTTTGTGAGGATTAAAGAAGATACTTTTTTTTTTTTTGACAGAGTCTCACTCCGTCACCAGGCTGGAGTGCAGTGGCGCCATCTTGGCTCATTGCAACCTCTGCCTTCTGGGTTCAAGCAATTCTCCTGCCTCAGCCTCCCCAGTACCTGGGACTACAGGCACGTGCTACCACACCTAGCTAATTTTTGTATTTTTAGTAGAATGGGGTTTCACCACATTGGCCAGGTTGGTCTCAATCTCTTGACCTCGTGATCTGCCCGCCTTGGCCTCCCAAAGTGCTGAGATTACAGGGGTGAACCACCATGCCCAGCCAAGAAGATGCTTAATGTCAAGGGCTCAATATACATTCCTTGTTATTATCTTCATCATCGTCACTACCACCATCATCATCACCTTCCCTTCCTCCCACTGAGAGGTGGATAAACTGGCTTCTAACTGTAACCTTGGCTTGCTGGGTGACTTTGGCAAGTTCTTTCCCCTCTTTGGGTCAGCTTTCTTGTTTATCAAATGCCTGGATTCTATCAAAGCAAGGGTACCTAACTGGCCAAGTACAGCATGGCTGGTCTCCACCTCCAGTGCCTCCTGCTCCATTGAGCACATCATGCCACATCATTCCCTGCTGAAAACCTTTCATGGCTCCCAATTGCCCAGGAGTGAAGACCCAGGTGTGGCACACATGGCCTGCGTGATCCACTCCTGCCTGCCCCCTCACCTCTCCTCCTCTCCCCTGCCTCACTGTCCACTCTAGGGACACGCACACTGTCCCCATCTCAGTGACTAGGCTCCACTTGTTCCTCCCAGTCAAAGGTTGACCCTGCACCTGAATCTGTCCTTGAAGCCACATCATGTCTCAAAATCCAGCTCTCCATGGGGCCATCTCAGAGTTCCCACTTGGCAAATAATCGCCCTCCTCTGTGCTGACTCAGCATTCCAAAGAGGAAGGCCACAGCGCAGTAGGCAAAAAGTGCAATTGTTGAGAATCAGGCTGCTGGATTCCAGCTATGGTGGGGCCAACAGTGTAGGGTAATGCCCATTCCCTGTGTGGCTGCAGGCAGGTCACTGCTCCCTGTAGGGCCTCGTTTCCTTCTCTGTCCTGTTAGGAGAGATGACCTATAAGGGTCTAGGTGAAGGTTAATGCCCCATTGCCTGACACGGCTCATCTTGAATGCCGTTCTGATGCAAGGCTGTGATCATCACTCAGGATCTTTCTCAGGGAAGCCCAAATCAGTTCACTTCCCCAGGATTTTCTCAAATGAAACTCCTGAAGTCCAGCCAGGCTTCTCCAAGGGGCCTGCTCAGTCATAATTAGCAGAGACCACTCACTCATCCTTCAAACCAGTCAGAGGAGTCATTTGAAGGCAGTAATCATACCTGGGTCAATGGTAGGTCCATCCCAGCAGGCACTTGCAAGAAGCCCCAGCACTGGGTTCGGAGGGGCCCAGGCCACTCCCTTTCTCCATTCCCAACCCACATCCAGTCATAAGCAAATCCCACATCTCCACCTCCACTGGGGGACCCCACCCACTTCTCCCTGTGCTGGTGCCACCACCCAGTCCCAGCCAGCCTGCTGTCTCCGGCAATGGCCCCACAGCCAGTCTGTTTCTGCCCCTTGCCAGTTCTGCTCCTCACAGCAGCCAGAGGAACCTTCTGGAATGTTAGGTCATGCCACTCCTCAGCTCAAAACCTCCCACACTCCCCAGTCTGCTCAGTAAATTCCAGCGCCTTACAGTGGCCTCAGGGGGTCTGGCCTGGCTCACGGTTCCGGACTCATCTCCTGCCACCTCTTCATCATCCATGGTGGCTTATTCCACCTCGGGGACTGTGCATGAGCTGTTCCTTTGCCTGGGAGGTTCTCCCTAAGCCTCCCTCTCTCACTTCATGCTGGTCTCTGCTCCAGTGCCCCCTCCTGGAAGAGACTTCCTTGGCCCATCGGATCATGCCCTATTTCCTTACCCTGCTGTCTTTTTCTTCTTAGCACTTTATCAGTATCTGATGTTATATAGTTATTCTTGATTTGTTTTCTGTTTTTCTTACTAAAATACAGGACCTTCCTTTCTCACCTGCCACATTCCCAGTACCTGTGACAATGCCTCACATGTAACAGGCCCTCGCCTAAGAGGTGCCTGATGGCTACAAAGGTTACGTTTAGTCAATCATTTAGTCAGTACCCATGTGCTTTCTCCATAGCTATTTTACTTTCTAATGACAGTCATCAAGTTTTAAAGCTGGAAGAAAGAACTCTTTTGGCCCTTTTGATAAAAGGTCTCTCTCCACAAAATGCTCATTCACCGAGAAACCTGTGCACCATTTTAGGGGGCTCAAAAACCTGTCAGGTTACCTAGAAACGTCTTTTAGTTAATAAGTTCCAGATATAGACCACCTCCTCACCCCAGGCTCCAAGAGGGTAAGTGCTTACTCAAGGTCACACAGCAAGGTGATGGCAGGGCCGAAATCAGACCTAGTCAGTGCTCTAACCTGGTGGGAATTCCCCAAAATAGCATAGAAATGGAAAGAGAATTCATACTCAAGGAAATTGAATCTAAGCTCCAGTTATAATACTTAATAGTGCTTGGTCTCGAGTAGGTCTTGGGCAATTTATGCCTTAGAAATTCCATTTCTTCAGTTATAAAACGAGCTTAATACTTCCTCCATCTTCTAAGATAGCAAGGGCAGGTCGAATGCTTCTAACGTGTGCAGCTCTGACCACTCTCAGAGCTCATCTGATGACATGGAGCCCACCCAGGTAATCCAGGATAATCTCCCTATTTTAAGGCCAGTGATGAGTAACCTTAATTCCTCATTCTTTCAGCCCTCATTCTTTCCTTTTACCACATACTGTAACTTATTCACAGGTTTCGAGGATAAGGATGGGGGCATCTTTCGGGGACAACTATTCCACCTGCCTCCTAATGGACTTGCCCACACCTCCCTGTGCCATCCTGGAGTTCACTCACCTTGCTGCAGACAAAGTCTTTTTGTAACACAATCTGGTTATGTCACTGTATTAGTCTGTTTTTGTGCTGTTGATAAAGACATACCCGAGACTGGGCAATTTACAAAAGAAGGGGGTTTAATGGACTTACATTTCCACATGGCTGGGGAGGCCTCACCATCATGTTGGAAGGCAAGGAAGAGCAAGTCACATCTTACATGGATGGTGGCAGGAAAAGAGGGAGCTTGTGCAGGGAATCTCTCATTATTAAAACTACCAGATCTCATGAGACTCATTCACTATCATGAAAACAGTGCAGGAAAGAACTGCCCCTGTAATTCAATTACCTCCCACCGGGTTCCTCCCACAACACATGGGAATTGTGGAAGTCACAATTCGATATGAAATTTGGGTGGGAACACAGCCAAATCATCTCAGTCACCTCTATGATTAAAACCATTATGTAACAAATCCTCCTGAACTTGGGGAACACAGTTTTCACCCACACCTGCAGTCTCATCTCCCACTTGCTCCCTTTGATCTCTCTGGCCCAGTCACACTAGCCTTTCAGCCCCTCCTAATCTGCCTACTGCATCCAGCCCCATGACCTTTGCACGTGCTACTCCCCTTGCCCGTGACATGCTTCTGCTGGGTAGCCTCTGTTCATCCCCCAGGCCACAGCCAAGTGTCCCTTCCTCTGAGGCGCTGTCCCTGGCCTCCTCAACTTGCTCACAGCCTGATCGCACCCTCTCATAGTGCACCTTGCAGCTCCTTCACAGCACTTAGCATAGTTTGCAAATTTACATTTGTTTGCATACTCAGCTAACGACAGCATCCTTAAAAAGGGACAGTGCCTGTTGGTCTCATCATTGTGTTTGCAGCAGTGGCTGGCACATGGTAGTCAGTAAATACTTGTTGAATGGAAAAATAAAGGTGATTTTTTCAATATACAGATGAGCTCAGGTCAAGGGACTTAGCCAAGGCCACCCAGCTAAAATGCTGGGGTGTGGGTGAGTTGGGATTTGACCCAAGTTTGACTGACTTCAAGCCCACAACACCAAATCATCTGCATTTCAGGCTACCATTAATGATAGGGGGCTGGAGACGGCTTTATTCATCAAATTTTCCCAGTGGAAAAGATGAAGGTGGCATTGATCCCTGCAGCCCTCAAGGAGCCTCATGTTTTGGGCTTTTGTCTGACCAACACTGGCCAGTAACCAGCGGAAGTTCCCCCCAGTGACGTGGAGTTTCTCCCCTGTTCCTGGTTATATCCTCCTGGTCACTTTGAGAGATGAGCTCCTCCAGGCCTGGCCATTGACCGTTGGTGACTACCTAGTCCCCGGTGCCAGTGTTCACCCAGGCATCTGACACATAAGTGTGTGCAGCAGCAGAAGGCACACAGATAGCAGGATCCCCGGCAGAGGAAACTCCATGGAGCAGAGCCCTGTACGGGGATCCCGTGGGACAGAGAACCCAGGGCTGGGGATCCCGGTTGTGTGACTGTGAGATGTTCACCTCCTTGTTTTGGTCTCATTGTCCCCTAGTGTACAATGAGGGGCTGGATGCATGGTGCTTCCTGCTAGAACATTCTGTGATTCTAGTGAGTATCTAGCACAATCTTTGATTCCAGACCTCATGGGCTCTCTCTATAGAAGGGGCCCTAGATATAACCAGATTTACTATGTGGAAGGGACTGGGATTTCAGTCCCAGGATAGAAGTCTCTGCCCATTAGAAGTGACCTCCAGTGCGGGCTCCTACCCAAGCCTCATATCCTACTGGACACGTCACAATCCAGGGTGGTGATGTGCTGCCCAGCTCTGCCTCCCCTGGGTGGGGCCTTGCAGTTGCCACTGCTTCAGGCCCAGATGCAACCACAAAAGTGAGCTCAATATGGAAGACTTATGCTTCACGTGGAATGCACGTGTGTACATGTATTAGATTAAAGATGGCCTCAAATTCTTTGCTACTCCTTCCATTGAGAGATAGTGTCTAATAGCCCTCCCCTTAACTGAGCTAATCTAAGTGACTTGTTTGACCAATAACATGCAGAACAAGTAACATTCTTCATCTTCTGAGGCTAGGTCATGAGAAGCCTAAAGCATCCTCCTCTTTCTGGGGGATGCCATCCACCAGGTAACAAGTTCAACTACCGTGAGATGCCAATCTTGAGAGGCCTGTGTGCTGATTCCTGTCAATGGTCCCAGCTGAGTCAGGCCTTCCAGCCACTCCCACCAAGGCAGGAGGCAGGTCAGGGAAGCCATCCTGACCCCTCCAGACCAGCCTATCCTCCAGTCAGGTACCACAGAGTCATCTCAGACAATGCCATGAGGAACAGAAGAATCACCCAGCTGAGCCCCGCCCAGACTACTGACCCATGAAATCATGAGATATAATAAAATAATTATTGTTTGAAGCCACTAAATTTTGAGTCAGTTTGTTTTGGAGGAATAACTAGAACAGAATATGTATGTGGGGGGAGGAGGCAGGGAGGCAGTTCTGGGTTGTGTGTTTCTGTGTATAACTGCATCTATGTATTTGTATCATGATGGGGAGAGACTAGTTGTGTCTACTTTTGCAAGTGTCTATGAGTTTGCCTGCTTCTCTACAGTTTGTACTCCTGTGAGTTTGACACATGTCTGTTTGTGTGTATATTTACAGCAAAATAATGAGGCACACCGTTCTGTATAAAATCTAATCCCATTGTTTAATCACCTCCTTGCCTATTTATGAAAACAGCCAATGCAGACCAGAGGTGTGTGCACATGTATGTGTCTATACAAGGATAAAGTATGACTGAGGAACAGGTTAACATTGGCCCCCAGGGTTCTCAGGGCAGTTGCATCAGGCTCCTTGGGCACCTTGTGCCTCTGCTCTCTAAGCCTGGGATTGGTCACTGTCTGAGCCAGGCAGTGGGCAGCTCAGATCCACGCTATCCCTACTCCAATTCCCCCAGCAGCCAGCAGTTCCCAGAGGATTTCTCACAGGTTAGAAGGAAGTGTTATACAAAAACCAGCTCCATGATGGGTCAGATACATTTGGAAACACTAGATAAAACAGAGACAGAGATGACTTTTCCCTCATAGTTTCTCAGTGCCTTTACCACATCACTGTGCATTGTCGGTCTCCAACAGGGAATGTAGAATGCAGCATTTCCCAAAACCCCTAATCTTGAAACCCCTTTCTTACTGAGCAAATAGTGGTATTCATGCATCGGGTAACTCATTTTGGAGAAATTCTGCTGCAGAAATATCCAAACCTGGGAGATGGTCATCCACACTTACATCTCCACATATCCCCCAGGGAAGGGAAGGTAATAGTTGCAGGAAATTCAAGTCTCTATGGGGAGACTTGGAGGATAATCCATGTGAGAGTTAGGAGAGAAGAAGGGCAATAAAAATGAAGTAGCTTGTGCCATAGTGAGGAGAGACTGAGACAGAGAGAGACAGAGAAATAGAGACAGAGAGATAGAAACTGAGAGTGACCTAAGGTCAGAGCAAGGGAGGTTGACCCAGCCTGCCCTGCTAACATTACTGATAGCGTAGTGCATACTCTTTGTGCAGTCTTTATTGCAAAAAGACCCCTGGGCACACCCAAAAATTTCCTTCTTAGCCTGGCCATGCCAAGTAACCAAGGTTTCTTTCCTTCTCAAGCATCCGTGTTGCCCATCTTTGTTTTGTTTTTAGCCTCCTGTACTTTGATGCTTTGCTATCCAGGGTGTGGCTGGCCCACAAAACTTCCCAGGGCCCAGCCTCGTCTGTGAGTGCGCCTTTCACGTGGAAACCAACCAGTCCAGAGCCCAGACTCCAACCACCTCTCTTGTCAGGGCATCACCCTCTGGGCCACTATCCACTGTCCTGTTCACCACAGGGCCAGGTATCAGACAACTAGGGACAGGCCCTGTACTCCAGAGCCCACTGAAATTATTCACACTCTAGCCAGCCCTAAACCTGTTTACCCTGCCTCACCAGTTCCTTCCCACAGAAACCACAATAACGACTCCTGTCCACATTTTTCCCTTGCTCTCTCTGCCCTGTGACCAACCTGGTGCTTCCCCATGCGACCTTGTGTGACGTGGCATGCCTCTTGTCTCTAGGGACCTGTGAGCACCACAAACTTCCTCCTTTGTGACAGTCATGTTCCTGTCTGTGTGTCTCACCATACCCAATTAAAACAAATCTCTAGTGCCCTTAAGACACTTGGCATCCGAGAGCCGCAAGACCAGAAGGCAGAACTCAGCAGAGACAAGCACGACGAGGTCAGGAAGCTGATATACGCAGGGGGGATTATAGACATTAGCTCAGGAAGAGCTTTAGCATGGCCATGGACCAAACCAAACAGACACTCAGCCAGTAGGGAAGGACACATCAGCCCTGGCTATACCCACGGATAATACCAGCAGCTTTCTGTAATCTAAACACATAGGCTTTAGAATCGGACTGGCTAAGCTCAAATCCTAGACCCATTAGGCACTATCTGTGTGACCTTGACCTAGTCATTTAACTTTCCTTTGCTTCACATTTTTCATGGATGGGGATGATGATATGCTGTTATGAGGATTAAGTGAGAATGAAGGTAAAGCACTTAGTATAGACACTAGTACATAGTATGCATTCAGTAATGTCATATTTTTATTATTACTGCTACTGCTCAAACATAGAACTGAATAGCAACCGTATGATGCATTCGCTCATTTGATTTAAAGGAGGCATAATTTCTATAGGAAGGGTGTGAGCTTGGGCAGGAGACCCAAGGCCAGCCATTGGCTCAGGCTGACACACCAGAGACACAGCAGATGGGCATCATTTAGAGGCCTAGGTTCCATAACCCACCTTGTGCTCACAAAATGTGCAAAGCTCTGACCTTGTCAGATTCTACATGAGAAGGACCCTCATCAACAAAGCTTACTCTGCTTAAATAGAAGTGCCCAGCAGCAGGAGTCCCGATTTTAAAAACTGTGTATTTCATCATGAGGGAGAAAGGAATTTAGTCCATGTTTAGAGGCATGGCATCAAGCAATCTAGAAGCCCAGGTTTTAACAACCTGAACCTGATCGGGTTGTTAAAAGTGATCAGGCTCTGCTGTTTCTGCAGAGGAACACCTGAGTGGGTGTTTCTGAACCACAGCTGTCTCTGAAACTGCTAGATCCACGTGGTGTTGTCCCTGCTACTGTGTGCTGTTCCTGCATTTCCTGGAAGAGGCGTAGGACATGGGAGCCAGCCACAGTGGCCCTGATTCTAAAGAGGATTTTTAAACAGAACTCAGAGATAGCCCCTTCACCTCAGGTACATCCAGTGCCTTCTCCCAAAGCATCTGATCTCCTGAGACAGCTGCACCCTGCAGCAAAGCTGTCAGGAACGAGGGCCATGTGTGGCTCATCTGGGCCCGGCCAGGGGAGAGCAGGCAGCCCGAGTCAGGGCTTGCCAGGACATCAAGTGAGGACGGCCACCGGAGCTGCCCTGCACACCCCTGGCTGAGCTGACCTGGGTCACAGATACCCACATCCCAGCAGGATCAGGACCTGAAGGAGGGGGTCTAGACAGAAATGGGCCCATTGCTTCGGAGAAACGATAGCTCAGTCAGCGCTGGAGACAGTGAAACTCTATGACCACCATTGGCTCCACCAGCACTGTAGGCAAAGCTGGGCACTTCTGGGTCAGGAAGCCACCCACGGCCAAGGGTGTATGACTAGTCTGGCTTCTGACTGAGGGCCGCCCCTCGGGAGAACCTGCATTCTGAACACATTCGCTTCCATGTAATGTGGGGTAGGGCTTGTTCCCTGGCCTGGTGAGATGGGGAGGAGGGGTTGTAAATGGGGAAGGACATAAGGACGGGGGCGTTCGGTACCCAGGCTCTGCCGGCACTCACCAGCAAGGCCAACAGGCTGACTCGATGTGATTCAGGTTTTCAGTAGCTGCAAAAACCAGCCCGTCAAGCACGCCTCCACTCACCCAGCCAATGAATGGTGTCCTTTCCCTGTCCCCAGGCCAAGTCACCACCAATGGCAGGCGAGGGAAGGAGTCGGCAAGTCACCACGGTTCAGCAAGCACTGGGCGCCGGGGTGCTAGGAAGGAAGGGTTGAATTCCCATGACGCGATGCTGATTTGCACAGGCTTCCAGCTTCTGGACCAAAGCAGGGAGAAGCAGGAGCTGAGCACAGCTCCTGGTGCAGCTCCACAGTGGCCCACGAGAGCCGCTTCACGTTCCCCCTGCATTGGCCACAGGTCACCAGGAGCTGCTGCTCCAGCCTGGAACGAAGGCAGAGCTCAGGGCTGCCGCGAGCACAAGAGCTGAGCGAGGCCGAGAGGCATGTGGGATGCACGGCTGTGTCCAGAAGCAGCTGGGGCTGCCAGGGGGATCACACAGTCCTCTGACTGCAGGGCTGCCTATTTGAGTGGCAGCTCCTCTTAAAAGCAAGGCAGAACAAGCCCAAGGCCCCACAGAAAGGGGCGTTGCCTTTCCCAGAGCTTGAGCTCCAGGAATACAGGTCTGTTCTCACCAGATACAGCTTAGGGCTGAGGGACAAAGAGCCTTCACTGGGCCAGAGGTGGGGGACTCAGAGGCAGGGCAGGAGCCCCTGTTCTGAAGGGTCCCAGGCCCACACCGCAGATGCTGCTGACATGGAGGACCAGTCTATTGAGGGACACAGAGAGGCAGGAGCGCAGAGGAGGGATGGCAGGGGATGCATGCCTGGGCGGAGGCAGGTAGGGTGCGTGGTGGGGAAAGGGTCCCCCCAAAGGTGTCAGAGCACGAAGCAGCAGGAAGGAGCCCTGTCAGGCCACTGCTGGGCTCAATGGTGCCATGGAAGAAGCGAGGAGTTGTTTGGCCTGAAAGCCAGAAGCTGCGTGCCCAAATCTGAGCATCACCACGTAGGCAGTCACCCCGCTCCCCAGCACTTGGGGCAGGACGGAAGCTCGCTGTCTGCTGAACAGACGCCTTGTGCTGCCCTATAGACACCTTGCCTGCCAGCTCTCCCCACTCACTTCTGACCAGGAGCCAATCTGGCCCATCCCAGGCTCTAGCATAGTCTTGGTGCTGCTTGAGAAATAGCTAGTTTAAATCAAAATCCAACGTCTTTTTAATCTATAGATACCTAAGGACTAGAGGTAAATATATAAGCAACACATCAAATTCAACTGAGCCAGGATTTCAGGAGCACCCACTATGCCCCCGGCCTGTGTGGGAAGCGGGGGATTCTGGCATGACTGCGCCCTATCCTTCCCTCAAGCAGCTCATTTGAGAGTGAGCAGCCCAAACAGAAAACCAAATACCACGTGTCCTCACTCATAAGTGGGGATTGAACAATGAAAATACATGGACACAGGGATGGGAACAACACACAACAGGGAGGGCCTGTTGGGGGGTGGGGGGAGAGAGGAGGGAACTTGGAGGACAGGTCAATAGATGCAGCAAACCACCATGGCGCACGTATACCTATGTAACAAACCTGCACGTTCTGCACATGTGTCCGGAACTTGAAGTAAAATTTTTTTTAATAAAAAGGAGAGTCAGCAACCATCAGAGCCAGATGGAGAAGGCTGCTGCCGACCTGACGGCGGTGGGAAGGGGCCTGGCCACTGGTAGAGACGGAAAACATGTTTTCACAATTAAACTTCAAAACTGAGACCACATTTATTGTGGTCAATAAAATCTATGGGAGGATACTGATTTGGACTGAGCTCCTGTGCTGGGTCCCAACAGACCAACCCAAAATGGAGTCACTCATGCTAAGGTTCCACCCACCAGACCAAAACCTAAGCTGTTTTCTTGTGAGATCTGACCTTCCAATAAATGAAGACAAAGATGATAGCCAAATCTTTGAACAGACCAGTTTCCCTCCAGCCACCAGCCAAAAACAAGAAACAAACAAAAAAACGAATTGCATGGCAATCAATCAAAAGGAGCCCAGCTACCCTGAGCTGGCATAGCAGGGAGGTCCCCTCTGCCTTAACCCAAGCGAGGAAAGTAACCTGAAGTTGACCAATCTGCTCCTCCCCTGCCCCTCATGCCCTGACCGCATCTCCGGATGCCCACCCCTTGCCCCCTACTCCCGCCGTGCTGAGTTCCTCGTATTCCTCAAATTCTCCACCTCAAGGCCTCTGCACTGGCTTTCCCTCACCTTGCAACACCTTTCCCTAAAAATCAAATGGCCAGCTCCCTCATCCCCAAGTCTCACTCAGATCTCATCTGCTCAATGAAGCCACCGACCATGGTTGGCCCTTCCCTGTCCAAATCCCAGGTCCTTGTACTTTGCTTCATTTTTTCCCATTGCGCTTTTAGCCTTGGGCATGTTCTAAACAAAATAAGTACATATTTATTATATTAATTGTTTATGGACTGCCCACCACGTGAAGGCCATGAGGGCAGTGCTTTACTTTTGATTATTTAGTTTGATATATTACCCACTGTGTTTGTGAGATTTGTTCACCAAAGTATTCCAAGTTCCTAATGCAGTCATCAGCCCATCATAGGCTCTCAATAAATATTCTCCAGTGACTGAATTGAATTAATTGCAGCCTCAGGACCGCCTGGGCCTTGGTTTTCAGGTCTTTATTTCATGGGCAGGAGCACCAAAGAAGCCATGTGACAGCCCAGATGATGGATGATCACCAAGATTCAGGGCTGCGGAGAAAATGAGCGGAGAGTGGTCACAGAGAACTCAGCTGGAATAATGCTTGTATATTTCTTAAAGTAATGGTGAGGGTATTTTTTATATTATTCTTCATAACTTTTGTATGCATGAGAGATTTTATATTTTAACAAAATTAACAGATATTTAGTAAAAGGCAAAAGATGTACGCAATCTGAAGGGAAACCAAAGTATAAAATTAACAGATTTTTTTTTTTTTTTTTTTGAGATGGAGTTTCGCTCTTGTTGCCCAGGCTGGAGTGCAATGGCGTGATCTCAGCTCACTGCAACCTCCACCTCCCTGGTTCAAGCAATTCTCCTGCCTCAGCCTCCCAAGTAGCTGGGATTACAGGCATGCACCACCACACCCTGCTAATTATTATTATTTTTTTTAGTAGAGACAGAGTTTCACCATGTTGGTCAGGCTGGTCTTAAACTCCTGACCTCAGGTGATCCACCCACCTCAGCCTCCCAAAATACTGGGATTACAGGTGTGAGCCACTGAACTCGCCAAATTCACAGAAATTTTACAAGTTAGCCATGCTATCACTTAGTTCATGTGCTCAGCCCTGTGCTAGCTGCTGGGCTAGGAAGCAGATGGGGTCCACCAAGAACCATGGTCCCATCTTCAGAGAGCTTGGTAGGTGTATTATGAGACAGCATTGCAAGCTTCAGAAACATACACAAGGACAGAAGGTACAGGGAAGCCAGTCCAGGACTGGCAGGTAAACCTGTGGCACAGACACTTAATGCTGCAGAATTTCAGAGGGCATGAAAGTGGCTGTGGTCAGAGGGGTCAGAGGAGCTTCACCATGATGCTGAAGTGGAGCTGAGTTATGAAGAGCCAAGGAAGAAAGACGTCATGGAGACCAGAAGCCATGGCAGCGTGCTCTCTGAATCCTTGCATGAACCTGTCAGATAGGCTTAATTGACAATAACAACCTAAACCTCACCTTAGTTTCTTCACACATTCTTGGAGTGGCTTATTCTGTACAACCTATGAAGTCTTTTCCGTTTCAAGGGCTCTATCATTTTGTGCCAAAATGTCTAATTCATCCAATGCTAGGCATTGGGCATGCAGAAATTTTAAAAATATGTGGCTCTTGGTCGGGTGCAGTGGCTTACACCTATAATCCCAGCACTTTGGGAGGACAAGGCAGGTAGATCGCTTGAGGACAGGAGTTCGAGACCAGCCTGGCCAAGATGACGAAACCCCGTCTCTACTAAAAATACCAAAATTAGCCAGGCGTGGTGGCTCAGGTCTGTAATCCCAGCTACTCAGGAGGCTGAGGCAGGAGAATCGCTTGAATCTGGGAAGCGAGATTCCAGTGAGGTGAGATCACACTACTGCACTCCAGCCTGGGCAACTGAGACTGAGGAAGTCTCCATCTCAAAAAAAATTATATATACATATGGCTCTTGCCCCCAGGAATTCACGATCTAATGTGGTAGTCAGGCATTGGTGTCCCTAAGAACCTTGAGAGGGAGGTACAGCTAATATCACTGCCATCCTCATTAAAGATGAGGAAACTGAGGCTCAGAGAGATGCCAAGGATAAAATACAATTCCTGTCTCACGAAGCTTCCATGGTAGAGATAGTTTCAGATATAATCAAGAAGCTCTGTGCCAGGTGGCCACTCACACCACAAGGAACATATGAACCACTAAAGGGTGTGCTTGTTGAATGCAGATTCTGATTCAGTGGGTCCAGGGTGGGGCCTGGGAGTCTGCATTTTTCATCAGCTCCTCTGAATATTGCAGGGCTCTAGACTGAGACCATTTCAGACTGCTGACCAGGTCATTCAGCAGAGTGCCCGGGTCACATTTAGAAAATTCTGGGATCTCTAGGTCAGTGTTTCCCAAGCCTGGCTGCACATCAGAATCACACGGGCAATTTGCTAAACATGCCCAAGGCTCAATGCCAGAAATTTCGATTTCACGGGGCTTGGACCTGGGATTCCATCATCTCAAAATAAAAAAAGAAAAAATGTTGCTCAGGTGATTCTGACAGCCCTTTGGACCATGACTGTACCTGGCCTTGCTGGCACCCTGAGGATGAGCGCCCCACCTTTTCTATTTCTCAGACCCTCTGGCTGAGAAATAGAATGTCTGTCACAATGACCTTGAAGCTTCCTTGCAATCAAAAGCTGGGCCCAAGTCTGGAGAAAGCCTCTGGGGTAGGATTTGGCCAGTCCCGATCCAAAAATGACACTCCTCTCCAACTTCAGCTGGCCTCAATGCCTTAAATTTCTCAGGGGCAAATATATTCCTAAGATCTCAGGGGCAGAGCCAGAATCCTAGTTATCTCTGTATCATGGGACTTAACAAAGTATACAGGATAGGCCCACTAAGTGGAGGTGGAATTTAAATGAAAACTTTGAGTTAAGCATTGCCCTTTTTTCTGGCTATTTTTATCAAAAACATCTGGAGAAGGGCAATTTAAATGATTTTTATCCTACGATTTTCTTCTGTGACACAAACTGGGAAACCCCGGAGCACCATATACCTAGGAGGAAAGCAGAGAAGGAGACAGGGGCCGGGGGAGGAAAGAAGGAGGTGGACACATGTGTAGGGCACATATTGTGCTCCTTATTGCTAAGCTCTATTTGCTAAGCACTCTTTAAACACATGCCAGAAGATCAGATTTGACTCAAGAATTCACCAACTTTACATATTCCCAGGCCCCACTCAAATCTACCACGTCAACACAAACAAGGGTAGAACCCAGGAACTTTGCAAAGCTTCCAGGAGCTTCCGGTATTTGGGAACCACTGCACTGCCTTGTTTAATCTGCACAGCAACCCATTTTACAGATGAGGCGACCAAAGTGCAGAGTCACACACCGAAGCCACACAGCCTGTGTGTGCCAGAGCCAAAGCAAGAAGGAAAGGGGACCAAACTTGCTAATGGCATTTTCACAGAAAGCAAAAATATTCAATATCCCCACAGGACTAAGGACAGGTGCCTTTTTGTGCTTTAAAACGCCAGCGTTTCCTTAGCATTCACAGCCAGGTATGGTCAGTGTGCGGACTTCATCCTGGGTGTTTCCAAGTGAGTCATTCTTCAGGTCAGAAAACAAGGATTAAGGTTAGGATAACTGCCTGTAAGAAAGGGACAGCCCCCAGAACGCACAGTAACAACTCTGCTAAGGGAAAGGCTTTCCATTTTCAAAGAATAGTTAGACTGGCAAATCAAGGGAATAGCACACATGGCCGCATTGTGGGTCAGGGTTTCAGAAAGGCATTTGCTAAGATCTTTTGTGATGCCCCTAAAGGATAGTTTGGATAACCTGGATTGAGTAATAGTATATCAAGCACAGCAGTTAGACATTCTTATTCCCAAGAAATATGGAAGTCAACTTGGATGGAGGCTTCTCACTCCAGGCCACTGGCTCTATTCTTGCTCTTTCCTTCTTAGACATTTGGTCAATACTGAAGTGGAGGAGAAAGCATACTTGTGGCTCATGGTCAAGATGGTATAATGAGGCCGGGCGCGGTGGCTCAAGCCTGTAATCCCAGCACTTTGGGAGGCCGAGGCGGGTGGATCACGAGGTCAAGAGATCGAGACCATCCTGGTCAACATGGTGAAACCCCGTCTCTACTAAAAATACAAAAAAATTAGCTGGGCATGGTGGTGCGTGCCTGTAATCCCAGCTACTCAGGAGGCTGAGGCAGGAGAATTGCCTGAACCCAGGAGGTGGAGGTTGCGGTGAGCCGTGATCGCGCCATTGCACTCCAGCCTGGGTAACAAGAGCGAGACCCCGTCTCAAAAAAAAAAAAAAAAAAAAAAAAAAAAGACCAGAGCAGTTCATTAATCCCTCAAAGTTCTCTGCATGTAAACTGAGGCTAAGGATCACTTGCGTGTTTCTTACAAGGATTGGTAGGACAAAATATGAAAAATGTCTTGTAGGGCACTGGCATGGAGAGAGAGCACTCAGTAAACAAAAACAATGATTGACCTGGATGTTGATCATTTTTGAAGCACTTTGAATTATGCATAAATTGGGACTAAGTCGTGTCTGCAACATACCATTATACAAGTTGGCTCCTTAAATTCAGTGTTCAGCATGGAAGACTTACTGTTCCTTTTCTTCCTATCTGGTGACCTCTCACCCAGTGGGCATTTCTAGTTGGGTAAAAACCAGAACTTGATCCCGTCTTGCTTCACCATTAACTGCGAAGTGCCTATCAAATGGCTATTAATAAACTCAATTTCTGCCTAGGTCAAATCAGGTGAAGACACCAACTAGCCAAGTCCCTTTCTCCTTTATTTTGAATTGCTTTGAAACTCAAATCACCTTATCCTTAGATAAAGAGAATTCACTCAAGAATTTCATCAAAGTCTCTTCTTATTGGCTGAAAATGTTGTATTAACTCATTTTCCATTTGTCAACACTCCCCACCTGCCATGTACTGGACGAGGACCCCTGATTAGTGCCCGTGTGTCACGTCCTGGGTCTCAGCGTGACAGCGCCCTCTAGAGGGTATTTCTGGCCCAGGACGCAATTAGATACTCCTAGGTCATTTCTGGGAAGGGCTGAAGTTTTTGGGGGTAAATGAGGAACAGGCGAGGCCTGAAACATATAGCAGGGCATGGAAACTGGATCCTCCCAGCCACTGCCACGCAGAAAGTCTCAGTCCTGAAGTCTACAGACTGTTAACTCCATGTGCTTTAAAAAGAATACCAGCCTGCAACTCCAGAGTGGTAGCTCTGGGAGGTTACTTCCTCTGGGAGTTTCAAAGGATGCTGCAAGGAGCCCTGGGGTGACTGTGGGGAGAGGGAGAGTGAAGCTGGCAAGGAGGTGGCAGGGTTGATGTAGGGAAAAGAAAGGAAGCTTGAGAAGGAAGGGCTCCAAGCTCTCCATCCTTTCATCTCCAGCAGTTTCTCCATTCTTATTCCATTTATAGACAGGGGCCGGCAGATATTTTCAGCTATAACAAGAATTCCCCGTCGGAGACTGCAGCATTGAGAACTGTGGACTCTTCACTCCCTGGGCCGCCACTGGCACTCAGAGCCCCTCCAAGCAGAATTAACAGAGAGGATCTCCGGGTGGACACACTGTCCCATCCAGCCCCGGTCCCAGAGCCCAGCCAGCGTGATGAGTCAAGTGCAGGTTGGGTTTCAGCCCCCAGTGTCCCCTTGGCCAGCACTCTGTGCAGACCATAAACTGCAGAGACTTAGCAGCAGCCCAGCCATGGCCTTATTTAATAAAAGTACATGTCACAAGCCGCCCACCTGATAAGGCTGGTCTCCAATGCTGCCTCCCCCGTGAGTGATGGTGAGCTTGGCTATTTCTGAGGGCACCCCTGGGCTTGCAGCAGCCACATAGGGTCTTGGGCAATCTATGGACAGCCCTATGGGAAGGTGTTATTGCTACACATGTTTTGCAGGCCCGCTGAAAACGACATGGTCAGGGCTAGAGCCAAAATCTCTCAACGGTTCAGATTCTCTGTATTTCTCTCCTGCTAAATGCAATTCTCCCTTCTACAGAGTCTCA
Source organism: Sapajus apella (assembly GCF_009761245.1). Lineage (NCBI taxonomy): Eukaryota > Metazoa > Chordata > Mammalia > Primates > Cebidae > Sapajus > Sapajus apella. The sequence goes on from NW_022436971.1 coordinate 13,925,386, forward strand.
TTCTCTTCATCCTAGTAACAATAAACTCTGCCCAAATTCAGAGGCAAAGCTCCCCACCCCTGCCTTGCTTGTCCAAGCTGTACGAGATGTCACATCCCCCCGCCCCTCCCTGAGACCAGCTGCAGAACAACTTAGAAGAGTCTCACAGTCGTATCCCTGTTATGTCCAATAATGCCCTGCTAGGCAATTTATTTCACACTTTCGGTATTATTTGCTTATATACTTTATCAAGTCCAAGAAGGCTCTCAAGAAGCATACGGTGAAAAACAAAACCAGGTAACAGAATTGTTTAAAAACAGACCAGGGCCAGGCCCAGTGACTCATGCCTGTAATCAGTGCTTTGGGACCATCACTTGACAAGAGTTAAAGACCAGCCTGGACTACATAGCAAGAACTTATTTCTACAAAAAAATTAAAACTTAGCTAGGCATGGTGGTGTGTACCTGTAGTCACGGCTACTTGGGAGGCTGAGGCAGGAGGAACACTGGAGCCCAGGGATTCGAGGCTACAGTGAGCTGTGATCACACTGCACCCCAGCCTCAGCAACACAGTGAGAACTCTTCTCAATAAAAAAAAAATTAAAAAAAAAAATCAAAAGCTGTGAAATGGAGCAGGATTCAGAATGCCAGGAGGGAGTGGAGAGAACGATTCCTAAAATCTAGACTCCAGATAATCCGGCCTTGGAGCACCAAACAAAACTCTGCCCCCAGCAGCAGGGGCAGAAGAGGAAAGGGGAGTACCTGGGCTCCACTTACCCAACAAAAGACCCGTACCCATTCGTCACCAGGGACACTCATTCCAACTGCAAACCCTGTGAGGGGTGTCTTCATGGTGCTCACAGGGTGATGAGAGCAGAGGGTCCACGTCAGACCCCTTCGGAGCATGGCCATGGGCGTCTCATTGCTCACTTTCATAAGAAGGGGAGAGTGCTCTTTCTCATTGATATGTGCTCTGCCCATGGTGCCCACGCCATGGCTGCCCACCCTGTTCCTATCCCTTTAAACCAGGACAACCCACCCACAAAACACACCACACAACCTCTGTCCAGGGCCGACATACACAGGCCTCAGGCATGCCAGACCCTCCAGTACCCTCCTTCCCCACCAGCCTTCTTCATCTTTCCCAGAGTCTATCCAACCCAACGTCCTAGCCTTCCTCTCCCGTTTCACCCTGAGGCTAACTACAGAGCATCTCTGGATTGCGCTTGGGCCCACCCACTTTCTGTTCCCCCCTCTCCAGGCACATCCCACCAACACTGGGCAGTGTTTTCCCAAAGGGACAGCCCAGGGGCTATGGATGATCACATGGTAAGTGCCAAAAGCGGGGTCAGGAATCCTCAACTCCTGGATGAAGCCCAGAGCAGGCCAAAGCTCACCAAAGACCGGAGCGTGCTCACCTGGTCATGTCCTTCCTGCATCTGTCCCTTACCCAAGCTCCAGGTGCTTGTTATGTGCCAGTGGCGCATCCCAAAGTAACCACAATAGAAGGTGGGGGCCAAATTCTAAAAGCAAGTGGGTGGGTGGTTGAGAATGGAGGCATCCCAGCAGTTGGTGGCAGGGTTGGGGGTGGTGGCTCCAGGCTGCAGGGAAGGCTGTGCTTAGACAAGGCTTTGAAGGTCACTGGACATTGGTGGAGGCAGTCTGTCTCCCAGGGTGTCTAAGTGCTCTATCCATGGAACGCAACCCCAAAAGAAGAAATGGGGTTGGATAAGCAGAGGCACAAGGAGAAAGTGAAGGGCTGAGAAAAGAGAGACAGAGGGAAATCTCTGGAAAGAGAAACAAGACCGAGTGTATTCCAAACCTAAATGCAAAGGGAAATGAAAATGGGACCTGAATTTACACACTTTCCTCGTTGGGAAGTCAGGAAGTGAGTGACTGTTAGTCTTAGTTCTGCCATGGGCATGCCTAGCAAAGACACCTGGTGCCCTCGGGGGGACTTGGCAACCCATCTGTAAAATGAAAGGATGCGCCAGGTCTGAGTTCTTAAACTCTGTATTTCAGGGACTGAAGTTTTGTCTCCAGCCTAGATTTCTCTTCTGAATTCTGTTAAAAGGTAAACTGAGGCACAATAATATGCTAAAGAGTTTATTTGAGCAAACGGTTCAAAATCCTCCTCTGCTACCACCTGGTTCAAATCCCCATTCCCTCCCACTTGAATTATGGCAACAGCCTCCCAGCAGGTCCACCATGTCTGTCCTGCCCCGAAAGCCCAGGAGATGGGTGACATGAACCTAACATGACCCTCCAAGGTGGGGTCGAGGCTGCTGCCTCCATGCTGGCCTGTGCTCCGCCAGCCTCCACATGGCTCTTACACCATCTCTCCCAATTTTCCTGTCCTCTCAGCTCTGGCCACACTATCCTCTCTGCACTCCTCAACCCTGCCCAGATGCTTCAGCCTCAGGGACCTTGACAGCCCCTGAGGCCTCCGCTCACTCCTCAGCTCCTTCAAGTCTTTGCTCAAATGTCACCTACTAAGGGCGGCTTCCCCAACCTCCCCATTGAAAGCTGCGTCATCCCCCCGCCTCCTCCGGCTCCTTGTCACCTCCCTGGATTTCTTTTTCTGCACAGCCCCTCTCGCCGTCTGACATGTACACCAATTAGGCACTTGCCTATTCTTTTCTCCCCCACGTGGACTGTAAGCTCCAGGAGGGCAGGATGTTTGTTTTGTTTTATTCACGGCTCACTTCCAGTGCTTAGAAGAGTGCCGCCACAGTGTTGCCTGGTGAATATTTATTACTAGAAGAAGCAAATGAGTGAAAACACAATTAACTTTTATAACTTTCATTTTGAGGAGCATGTGTGGTAACTGACATAAGGCTGTCAACTTTTAATCTTAAAATGGAATAAAGGAAGGAAGGAGGGAAGGGAGGAAGGGAGGGAGGGAGGGAGGGAAAATATTCTTCTTTTCATAAAAGATACTTTAACCTCCCCAAAATGGAAAGTGCCTTCTCCCAGGGTAAATAGTAGTTTTTCCCAAGTAATTTGAAGGGGCCAAGTCACATTAACATATCTACCCCACAATATTGTCCTATTTTCTTTGCTCACCACGGGCAGTGAGAACTTTGGCACCAATACCCCATGCCCAGTAATTCTCCAGCTCTGGTTCTTGCTTCAAAAATGAGAGAGCTGGGCACAGTGGCTCATGCCTGTAATTCCAGAACTTTCAGAGGCCAGAGCAGGAGGATCATTTGAGGCAAGGAGTTCAAGACCCGTTTGAGCAATATAGAGAGCCCTTGTTTCTACAAAAACTTTTTAAAAAAATGAGCTGGTTGCAGTGGCACACACCTGTAGTCCCAGCGCCCCGGGAGGCTGAGGTAGGAGGACTGATTGAGCCCAGGAGGCAAATGGCAAGAAAGCCCATCACCCTGGCTGGCCCTTGCTCTAGCAGACACACCTGCTCATGTCAGAATCAACCTTGGCACTGGGAAGGGTGGGGGCTCCAGATCCAGAGGCAGCTCAGACCCTGGGCTGCCATTCGGATCACAAGACCCCGTATGACACCTGCCAGGGGTTCGCAGACTGAACAGTTCACACTGAATGTTCAGTGAATGGACACTGCCTGGCAGCTTCTTCTAATCCACCTTTCATGCAGCTGCTATGAGAAAAGTAAGAAGATCCTTTGAGCTCACCTCATTCACCCCCGTGCTGGGCTGGTAAAGCAGCGTCATCAGCCCCAGTTTAAAGATGATGAGCCCAGGGCTCAGAGAGACTCAAGGTGACTTGGGCAAGGTTGCAGCCCAGTTTAGAAGCAGCAGAGCTGGGATTCCAACCCAGAGCACCTGGACGGCAAAGCGTGGCTTTTACCACACCTGTCCCTTCCTTAGGTGCATCAGGGATTACAGGTGCCACCACACCTGGTTATGGTGTTTGCATAAACACCAGCCCTCCTGGAGGAACGGGGTAGCAGTGCAGGGCAGGGCAAATCTGTTTACCTTGATGACCACAGCACTGGGGGGAAGCCACGCCCTATCTTCTCTCCTCTGCGTAGAGTCCAGGAGGAGGCAGGGACAAAGAAGGGCGGGCCCGTTACTTCCCAGAACAAAAGCCATCTCAGACCTCCCTGTTTCTCTTCTTTCTTCTCAGCCCCTCATTCCCATCCCTCACGTTCAACTCCTGGCCATCTGCTCTCAAAAACGGACTCACAGGCTACCTCCCTTCAACTGCTGTCATCTCCGCATGTCTGGACTTAATATTTCAAGTATACCCAGCCCAGCCCAGCCCAGCCCAGCCCAATCTCTCCCACTCTCTACCATACACTTGAGCATGTTTAAATATCAGACGACAGAATTACACATGATGCATTTTATATGATCTTCATTATTGGATGTGTTTCTTAGCTCAAATGGTGATACTGAAATTCCAGATCAAGTGTTCTTCTCCGGCCCTTACAGGGCCTGCAGGGGTGCAGAACTGACCTTGACAAGTTAAACGGCAATAATAGGGCACACCAGAGTTTGCAGAGTACGTGGAGTCACATAACTCATTTGAGCTTCACAGTCACAGGCTTCACAAACTGAGTCTCTCAGGGAGGGGACCTTGCTGAAGGCCTTGCTTTAGACACTTGTCCCCTACTCTAGCCCTGACCAGAGGGGCCGGGAAGGCTACTGGGACCCCCGCACACAAGTGTCTGATGAGAAAGAACCTTTGGGAACAGGTTTGGATGAGGGAAGCCTATACAGTGAGATGTTTTGGCTTAATAGGTGTCTGCTAAATAGGGTGACTATCCCAACTCGACACCTGTGACAGCAAAAGAAGGCACCATAAATAATTACAGGACCATAGGCATAAACCTGAGTGACCCAGACAAACAAGGACCTGCGTTCCGTGATAAGGGTCTGACCTGGGTTGGGCAGCAGGAGGCTGTGCTAGGTGCTGTGGGGACACTGAACGGTGACACCTTCGCCACCCCACGGAGTGTGACAGTTACTGGGAGCAGGAACCGATAAATACGTACTGGGACATGACCACAACCATCTGTTACTTAAATGCTGTGTTCAGAGCCTTGTCCCCTGCACTCCAACTTTACAGAGGGAAATAAAATCTGTCTACAGCAGAAAGATGACGATCGCAAAACAAAGAAATTTTAGGCAAGTTACATTACAGGAGGACTGGAGCCCCTATCCCCAACCACTAACTGAAACGGTATGGTGATGGAGGCATTTGACCTGGGCCTTGAAGGATGAGTAGGGCTGTGATCCGTGCTGGGGAGAATGGATTGAAGATTGGCATCTGTGCCGGAGGCAGGATGTGTTCCATCGGCAGCTTGCTACGAGTTCAGTCGCAAACACGTAACAGCAAGGGGTTTAAGCAGGACTGACCTGGCTGCTCCCCTGTGACCACCGACTTTGCTCGTGCTCATTCTAGCTTCTTGTCACTAGGAAAAGTCACATCAGATACTGTGGTTGGGTTTCCTGGAGGCAGGTGGTTTCCTAACTGTAGTGGCAGAGTGTCACCTCCAGGGGGAGCTCAAGGCCTCCCCACGGTTCACCTGCAGAAGTGGTGGGGCGACCCAGGATGCTGAGAGGAGAGAGACCAGAAGCCCTGCTCCCTCGGAGGCCGGCAGTTTTCTTCTGACTCCACCTCCTCCACAACAAACACCCCAGCGGCCAGTGCTTTCAGGCTGGCCAGAGGTGGCAGCCTCCCCAGAGCCCTTCCAGGAGCAGGCAGCAGCCCACACAGGTGTTTCAGGGGGCTTGGGGTCTGGGAGAAGGGACCCTTTCCCTGGGTTTGTCTCCACACCTGGCCAGCATCAGGGTCGTGCGCTCCAGAGGTCCCTGTAGAAAGGGGCCCCAGAGGACGTCGTCCAGCCTCTGTCCAGGTCTCTGGTTGGTGCAGCCAAAGGAACCCAGGTGGCAAACAAAAGCTCTGGGTAAATGGGGCCCCAATTCCAACCCCCAGGCATACATGGACTGGAGGTGACAAAATGAATGGTCACCTCCCTGGAGACCCAGCTAACACGCCTGGCTCAGCACGTCCTGGGGGTGGCACATGGACATGGTTAAAGGAAAGGACAAGAGCCAAGGGTGGGTGTAGTAGCCTGTTTTCACACTGCTATAAAGAAATCCTGAATCCGGGTAATTTATAAAGAAGAGGTTTAATTGGCTCACAGTTCTGCAGACTGTACAGGAGCATGGCTGGGGAGACCTCGGGAAACTTACAATCATGGCAGAAGGCGAAGCGGAAGCCAGCACATCCTACATGGCCAGGGCAGGAAAGAGGAAGAGAATAGGGGGAGGTGCTACACATATTTTTTTTTTTTTTGAGGCAGAGTTTCTCCCTGTTGCCAAGGCTGGAGTGCAATGGTACGATCTCAGCTCACTGCAACCTCCACCTCCCAGGTTCAAGCAATTCTCCTGCTTCAGCCTCCTGAATAGCTAGGATTACAGGTTCCACCATGCCTGGCTAATTTTTTGTATCTTTAGTAGAGATGGGGTTTCAGCATGTTGGCTAGGCTGGTCTTGAACTCCTGCCCTTATGATCCCCCTGCCTTGGCTTCTCAAAGTGCTGGGATTACAGGCTTGGGCCACCGTGCCTGGCTGGTGCTATATACTTTTAAACAACCGGATCTCTCATGAGAACAGCAAAGAGAAAGTCCGCTCCCATGATCTACTCACCTCCCACCAAGCTCCTCCTCCAACACTGGGGATTCTAATTCAACAGGAGTTTTGGGTGGGGGACAAAATTCCAAACCATATCAGGGGATGAGGTGGGGCCAGCCTTTGAGGGGCGTTGAACGCCAAGCTAAGTGTCTAAATGAATACTGAATTCTGTTCTTCATACAGAGACAAATGCAGGATCCAGCTCCATGCGTTTTCCTGTACAGTGCTCGCTGAGTTCACTGGGCCGGTGTAAACGGATTCACTGTCTTGGCACCACTGTATTTACAGCCCAGCCTGTCGCCACAGGCCATCTGTTTTCAGGTGTTGCGCTGGTATTCATAATAACTACTGTTTATTGAGTATCTTGAGTAGCATATAATTAGGTATTACAAGCCTCATTTTATAGATGAGACAACTAAGTCTGCAGCAAATCCAAACCTGTAACTGACAATGCCGGGTGCGAGTCCAGGCCTCGTGGCCCCTGAGCCTTGGCCTTCACTTTGGGTCTTACATATTTGCCCCATGGCTGCCTGCTGTGTTTCATAGATGAGGTACCTGGCCAAGACAAATGTCACCACACATACACCCTAAGAAAGAAATAAAGCCCCAAACGGCCCAAGGAACAACCCTGGAGACTTGGCTTGAGGGGAACACGCTATCCTCTCATTCCCCAGCCTTTGCTCAAGCTGACTCTGCAGCCTGGAAGGCTCCACCCCAATCGGCTCTGTTTATTGAAATCCTATTCCTCCTCTAAGCCAGCTTCTCAGAGAGGCCTCCTCTGGCCCTGCCAGGCAGAATCACTCTCGACCTGTGCCCTGTGAATTCTGTGGTGGGACAGCTGCAACCCCCTCACTCCCATCTGCCTTGACCTCCTGCAGAGGAGGGAGAGTCCAGGCGTCACACCAACCCCCTCCCCGCTCCAACACACACACAGCTCTGTACACACTCAGGCCCCAGAAATACTTGCGGAGCAGAGACCAAGCCCAGAGTCTCTGGGAATGGCCGTGGCCAGCAGCACAGGTGGAGCTGCCAACTTAGCAGGTGCCTCTGAGGGCTCACGCTGCCACCGGCTGCCCTTTTTTAGCCCCAGGGGTGAAAACAGCCCCATGGCAGCTGAGCCACTTTTACCCTTCCCAGAAGCCAGCAAGCCCCGCCTGGGCTTCTGGTCGGGGCAGTCGCAGCTCCAGCCTCTCCCACCCAGACCTCCCGCAGCATTCCTAGACTGCTGTCAGTCCATCGGGGGCCTGCCTGATCTAGGTCCCAGCTCCTCTGCTTTGCTGAAGCCCCGACTCTGGGCCCAGCTGTCCCTAACCTCCAAGGGCTAGTCCCAGACCCAGTCCCCAGCAGCAACTCCCAGTGACACTCCCAGATCACGGCTCTGCAGCCACCCTTCAGCAAGTAGCTCAGATGCCTCCAGGTGCAGCAGCAGCCTGAGCCAAGGCCAAGGCCACCAGGCCCTTCAGACCCAGAGCCTTGCAGTGAGCCAGCTCTGCAGTGTGAGAGGAAGCAGGCAAGACTCCCCCAGCCCCATCACCCTTTTGAGCCATGGAGGCCTGCCTCCCCAAAGCAAAATACCACAGGCACCGGCCAGAGAGAGCTGGGGCAGGGGTGGGGGAAGCCCAGACCACAGTGGATCAGCCAAGGAGCCTGTGGAGGGTTTTAGCCTGGGGTTTGGTATCTTGTCCATCTGTCAACAAGCAGACGGACAGGATAGCAAATACACGGGACGGTTGTGGGGTGGGAGGAGCTGTGAAATGCAAGGGGACACGTGGCGGGGTTGACGTCCTCTCTACAGCTTCATTACAAGGAGCCTTCAGTGAAAGAAGCACCATCTCTGTTTACAAAATTTCCAGGCTTTTTATTTAAACTTTCCTGTATATGCTAGATATTCTACAATGAACATACTTTTATAATCAGAAAAATAATTAATATTTAATAAGACATAAGCAGAAAACAGACACGATATCAAATCAATATCAAATCCAAACTTCCACATCTGTAGGGAGGTGCAGGAGAGCAGGAGGGTTGGGCTGGGCCCCAAGAGGCCTGGGTTCCTGTCCCTCTTCCCCGACTCCCCTCACAAGGTGCAATGCAAAAGTCCCAACTTCATAGCCTCAGTTTTCTCAGCTGTCAAATGGGAATAGTAGTGCCATGCTCCTCACTGCCAGGGTTGTGCAAGAGAGATGCCATGATAGTGACACCTGTGTCTCAGGGCTGGCAAGAGAGTCAGTCCCGTGGGGCATGTGGCAGAGTTCCCTAGGAGCCCAGCCTGCCCACTCGGGAGATGTGAGTGCCATTCCCAGTCAGCACTGGGTGAACGTAAGAGACATTCCAGCAATGAAAACAAGACAAAGCCATCGTAATCCCTGACTAACCACAAAAATGGTCCACTTAATCAGAGTGTGGGTGCCAGTCATCTGCCCTGGGCTCCCAAGAGGAGGTCCTGCTCCTGTTCCCAGCATGTAGAGGGGTGTTGTGGACCAGCCTGATGTCTGTCTCCTGCAAACCACTCAGGAAATACCTGCCCAAAGGGCCAAGCTGCAAAACAGCACAGAGGTGGGAGCAGGATCCACACCTCCTTCTCCCTAGACAGCCTCACTGCATTCCAGCCTGAGTGCCAACCCTGGAAGGGCCTCTTGTCCCTGTAGGAAGGTGCTGCCCTGAGGATGGAGCTGACTCAAGTGACAGGTGACAGGTGCTGGGGTCCAGGGGCAGGAGGTTGGTCCCCCTAGGATGCAGAAAGCTGGGGCTCCCTGCCCCCAAGCATGCTGAGCCCTCCCTCAGCACCATCTCAGCCTCTGCAGCCAAGGACCACAGCAGGTGTCTCCAACGCACCATTCGGAGCCCTGGTTTGACACATTATCCTCACTGTAGCCTGGCCTCTGGAAGAAAGAGCAAAGCCCTGAATTCTAGCCCAGGACCTAGCCTCAGGACTCACTGCCACTTGGGGCTATTTGAACACTCCCCACTCCCGCTTTGGGCTTTTTTGTGAAAGTAACAACAACAAAGCCTTGGCTTCTAGGATGAGATCTGGAAAGGGCAGTAGGGACAGCTGCTGGCTTTGGGGTCCACAGGAGCCCCACGGCACGCACAGCATATTACTGGAGACGCCGCTGATTAAACGACCACATTGGAGGGGTCCCTTCAACCCTCCATGCCTCTCTTCCTGGCCTACACACAAGCTGGACAGACAAGGGCATTCCAGCACAGTGCCTGATGGGCTAGAGGCACTCACAAAGCGCCAAGGTCCAGTTTTGAAGATAAAGCAATCGCTATACCTTTTCCATCCAAGGCAAAGAAAAATGCCTTTAATTCTTGCATAAGTTCTAAATCCTCCTCTATAAATGCAGCCTCTGAATAGGAGCCTATGAGGAGCAAGCTGGGCCAGTCACTTATCTGGAGAAGTGTGAACGCACAAACCTATCCAGAACAAGGCCCTTGGGGTGCAAATGTTCCCTGGGTCCCGTCAATAAGCGGGCACCTGGGGATGGAAGGAGGGAGAGCAGGGGCTGTGTTTGCAGATGGCCACATGGCCAGCGCTTACCCATGACCAAGCCGAGTCTGGGGAGCTCTTGCCCTGTGAAGTCTCCCAGCTGGAGCTGCGAATGCCGTCCTGTTCCCCCATGGCCCGCACTGAGGGTGCTGGCTGCCTCCTCACCCGGCATCAGGAGAGAAATGTCCTCCAGACGATACCAGCTCCAAAGCTGGGAGGCTGGGCTGGGCGACACTGGAGCCTGGGCAGCCGTGCTTCCCTTCGTACCAGTCCCGGGAGCCCCAGCCAAGTCACAAGGCTCAGCAAAAAAGCAGAGTGTTGAATTGCAAATCCTCTCCTACCTGGGACCAGCTGACCAACAACACCCAGGATGCAAAGCTTCCAGAAGATGCCAGTTACTGTCAACTTTGTGAAGGGGAAACTAGAGAGGGGGCCTGAACCCTGGGGGCCAGCTGCGGGGCACTGTGAACCCCCGACCTCCCCACTCCAGCTCATCAGAGGCAGTAGGACTCAGCAACTGACTAACTTCCCCAAGGCCACGCAGTTCCCAGATGCTTTTCTCCTGCGCAACTTGTTTTCAGATTTGTCCTCTTCATCCTGGGACATTCTGTCTCCAGAGGGGACTGGTGGGAGGTGTGGAGGGAGAGACTACTTCCTGTGCTGAGCACTGGGAACGGTGCTTTCTAGACAATAATCCCTACCACTGTCTCACATGAGAGCTTCCGGAGGCCTCTCTGTTCCTCTCCATCGCCTCAACACCCTGCAGAGTGTCAGGAGAGCCAGGTCTAGGGCGGTGCTGCACTCCCCACACAGCCCTGAGCACGGCACACCACTCTGGACCCACTTTCCCAGCTAGCCCCAACTCCACCTGCAGGCACTTAGCCCCATCCATCATCATGACAGCTCTCCAGGTGAATACCTCTTGCATATCAGGACCTGTGTAAATGTTGAGGATGCATGCCAATCTCAGAGGCTCACGCCTGTAATCCCAGCACTTTGGGAGGCTGAGGCAGATGGATTGCTTGAGCTCAGGAGTTCGAGACCAGCCTGGGCAACATGACAAAACCCCATCTCTGTCAAAAATACAAGAAATTAGCCAGGTGTGGTCATGCGTGCCTGTGGTCCCAGCTACTGGGGTGGCTGACTTCAGCCCCGGAGGTAGAAGTTACAGCAAGCCAAAATCACACCACTGCGCGCCAACCTGGGTACAGAGTGAGAACTCATCTCAAAAAGCAGAAGAAGATCCATGATCATATATAATTCCACAGCACCCCTGTAAGGTTATGAACAGAAAACAGAAGCTTACAGAAGTGGCCTTGGGTCCCAAAGCTGGGAGGTGGCAGAGCAGGGCCAGGCTGACTTCAGAGGCGGGACTCTTCATCTAAACCTAATCCTTGCATGAGCCTTGGATTCTGTCCAGAGTGGTGATGGGGCTGGGCTCAGGTGACCTGCGCAGGGTGAAAGGGAGGGCACATGACTAGGGCAGTTTCTTGGCAAGGTGGGGGCAGGGGGTGCACTTGGAGAGAGGGAACAGAGGCCGCTATCTGGTTTAGCAGCAACTGAAGGAGAGGCCTTTGCAGTTTCACTGAGAGAGACACAGTGTGATCTGGGAGCACAGCAGGGCCAGGGAAGGGACACTAGAATACTGTCATGAGAGCATGTTGGACATTCTAAGCATCCAATAAAGGGAGTGGACAATGAGGACTGCCTCAGTTTCCCTTCCTGGCCAAGTGAGCCACACTGAGCCTCAGCTTCCTTCTCTGGGAGCTGATACTGCCTAACCTTGAGGACCACTGTGAGATTAGAGATGATACATGGGAGAAAAGTATTTGGAACAGAGAAGGAGCTCAGAGACGCTCAGCCTCTCACCCTTTCCCTTGAAGGCCAAAGGAAGGAGAAATCACTATGGGTGGAGAGATCAGGGAAGACTTGATGGAGAAGGGGGCATGTGACCTGGACCTTGAAGAGGACAAATCTGCAAACAAGGAGAGCAGGAGAAAAGCATCCCCAGGGGAGTCACAGCAGGAGCTAAGGGTTAGAAGTGAGGAAATGCTGAGTGCTCTTGGAGGTTTGTAGATGACTCCCAGAGGCAGCCTGGTTGCCAGGAGATGGGGGCGTCTTGTGGATTCTTGACAGCCCCGGGGATTCAGGGAAATGTTTCAGAGGACATTCAGCTTGGTCCTGGCCATGGAGGGAGAGCCAGCAGGAGGACGGCTGGAAGCGTAAGTCAGGCTCCCTGAGTGTACTTCTCTGGGTGCTGGTCCTCCTCCCGTCCCTGCAGACTGCAATGCCGCGACGGCCCCCTGAGCTCTCCAATGCTCCTCTGTTGGCCCCATGAGTGCTGCTCCCTAATTCTCCCTCTTCTCCCCAGCTAGGCTGTCTCTGCTGTTTTCATCACAGCGCCTCTTCCTCATTCCCTCCAGAGGGCACCCCTGCCCGGACAAAATCCATCTTGGATTGTGGTAGGAATGAAACGGGAAAATAAATGAAAGGTAGCTGGCTTCTTCTGTCTAATGCAACAGGCATCCCGTAATGACTCACTTCACGGCTTGGAGGCCAGTGCTTCCCCAGCATGGTGGATCTAGCAGGGACATAGTGTACTCAATCCAGGCCTCTGCCATCCCAGGTCACTGTGCCATGACACGGCCGTGGGGACACTGATGCTCCCAGCCTTCCTCACCGCAGGAGAGCTCAGAGAGCTCTGGGGAAAGACCAGCACAGAGCCGATGCCCCCCACGCCCATGACCTGGAATAGCTCCCACAGTGTGAGTGCCCCAAAATGTCCTTAAGTGTAAGGCAGAAAATAACAGCCCTTAAGACACTTCTACTGAGCTGGGGCACTGGGACTCCTACTATTTTTAATTCATCCTGTCGAGATATTTTAAGAACCTCATGACCAACGAGTGATAAGATGGTGAGAAATTATAACTGGTCATGTTCAGCATTTGGCCAGGATCTGGTAGAAGCAGATCACGTGGGCAAGAAGGAGTTGCTCTGAACATAGGCACCGCCAGAGTCATTGCATTGATGAGGAAGGTGCAGTCCGAGGGGAGCCTCCCCTGCAAACAGAGCCAGGGAAGGGGCCGCAGCCGGCTGTGTCTTGGCCTCGGTCCTCAGAGCTCCAGTCCCAAGGCACATTTCACAGTCATGGCACAGTGACCTGGGATGGCAGAGGCCTGGATTGAGTACACTATGCCCCTAGTAGATCCACCGTGCTGGAGAAGCACTGGCCTCACACCCCTGATGGAGGAGACAGGTGGTCAGAGTGACACGTGTCCCACTGCCATGTCAGGCTGCTGAAAGCTCCACTGGTCTACATAGTGAGCCAAGAAATGGGGCCATGATCATTGGAGGGGCTCCCAGCCCACGCCAGAGCCCACCAGAAGCTCGGCATGCTGGTTGAATCCCACATTCCGGATCAGATAGGCCTGGGATCCCCATCTGACTCTGCCCCGTAGAAGCTGTCATGACTTAGAGCAATTCACTCAACCTCTGAGAACCTTCATTTCTTTACCTGGGATAAACAAGGATAAAAAGAGTGTCTCCCCCAGAAGGTAGTTGTGGGGATACTTGAGGCCATGCATGGAAGTCCTTGACAATGTCTGGCACATGTTAAACCCTCAGTGAGTGACAGCAGCTATTTAACCCCACAGTCACTTTGGGGAGGCACGGACAGCCCCAGTCTGCAGATGGAGACATCGAGCCTCTGCTTTATTGGGGGCAGCCGTCAGCTATAGACCCTCCAACTCTCCTCCAATAGAGCTCCCGAATCCTCCATTGCTCCTCAAGTGACCTCTGCCAGGACCAAGCTGAATGTCCCTGAAACACTTCTCTGGAACCCCTAGCTGTCAAGAATCCACAGGTTGCCCCCGTCCCCTGGCGACCAGGCTGCCCCTGGGAGTCATCTATAAACCTCTGAGAGAACTGGGTGTTTCTTCACTTCTAACCCTTAGCTCCTGCTGTGACTCCTCCCAGGATGCTTTTCTCCTGCTCTCTTTGTTTTCAGACTTGTCCTCTTCAAGACCCAGGCCAAATCCCCCTTCTCCATGAAGTCCTCTCTGACCTCTCCACCCATAATGATTTTTCCTTCCTTTGACCTTTGAGGAAAAGGGTGAGAGGCCAGGACTGATGTCTCTGAGCTCCTTCTCCATGCCAAGTACTTTGCTCACACATATCATCTCTAACCTCACAGTGTTCTTCATGGTTAGGTGGCATCACCTCGCAGAGAAGGAAGCTGAGGCTTAGGGAGTCTCACTGGGCCAGGAAGGGGAACTGAGGCAGAGGTCTCATCATCTACTCCCCTTACTGGACACTTAGAATGTCCAGGGAGGGTTAGTGCCTATGAATTTCTTTCTCATCAGTCCAACAACCACAGGGGCCCCCTGGGGACAGGGTCCAGGACTTAGTCATTTTTAGCATTGTTAAAAGATAAACTGAGGTACAATGCAATTATGAAAGGTTTGTTTGAATAAATAGCAGTTCAGGAATTGAGAAACACCAAACTGAAAGTGATTACAGGCTCCACCAGGGGAGCCCAAGGGGAGTGCTTTTACATGGTGAATGCAGAAGTAAAGCAAAGAAAATATTTCACGTTACAATTATGTAGTTGACTTATTTGGCCTATCTCGCTGGAATGTCCCTAGTTGTATAAGTTAGTTGGCAGCTTCCGATTGGTTGAGCTTACGTTTTTTTTTTTTTTTTTTTTTTTTTTAATATAGGTATTTACAAGAAATAACCCAAGTTAAGTTTTGCTTATATTTTCAAACAAGGTCAAGGTCACCTCCGTGGCTTAACTGGTTTTGTCTGCTCAGGGATTCTTCAGGCCTGGTCTCTATTTTAATATTAATTTACTTGAGTAGCACCAATAGCGCCTCATGCCATGGAATGTGCCCATCATGGGGAAAAAAAGGTCACATCCTGTCATGGTTTTTAAATTAACACACTTTTTAATTGTTAGAGCAATTTCAGGTCCATGCAAAAATTGTCTAGTGAGTACAGAGAGTTCCCATACACCTTCTATTCCCACACATGCACACCCACCCCGCCCCGCCCCACTATCATCGTGCCCATCCGGAGTTGTACGTTTGTTACAATCAGTGAACCTACGTCAACATCATTATCACCCAAACTCCACAGTTTACATTAGGGTTCATGCTTGGCGTTGTACATTCTGTGGGCTTTGACAAATGTATAATGACATGTATCCACCAGTATAGGGTCATACACCTATACACTACTGTATGACACCTGTACACATTATAGAGTCATACTGTAGTTTCACTGTCCTAAAATCCTCCATGTTCCACCTATCCATCCCTCCCTTCCCCTAAGCCTTGGAAATCTCAGATCCGTTTACTATCACCATAGTTTTGCCTTTTCCAGAATATCATACAGTTGAAATCACACAGTATGTAACCTTTTCAAATTGACCTATTTCACTTAATAATATGCATTCACAATTTCTTCGTGTGTTTTTCTGGCTTGAGAGCTCATTTGGTTTTAGCGCTGAATACTATTCCATTTTCTAGATATACCACAACTTATTTATCCATTCACCTACTGAAGGACATCTTGGTTGCTGCCGAGTTAGGGTCATTAAGAATAAAACTGTTATAAATATTCATGTGCAGGTTTTTCTGTGCATGTAAGTTTTCAATTCATTTAGTTAAGTACCAAGGGACATAATTGCTGGATCATATGGTAAGAGTGTACACTGTTTTGTAACAAACCACCAAACTATCTCCCAACATGGCTATATCATTTTGTATTCCCATCAGCAATAAATGAGAATTCCTCTTGCTCTACAGCCTCGCCAGCATTTGGTGTTATTGGTGTTCTGGATTTTGGCCATTCTAAATGGTGTACAGCATGTCTCAGTGTTGTTTTAATTTGCATCTCCCTGGTGACATATGATGTGGAGCATCTTTTCACATGCTTCTATGCCATCCGTACATCTTCTTCAGTGAGGTGTCTGTTAAGATCTTTGATCTGTTTTTTAATTGGTTGTTTTCTTACTGCTGAGTTTTAAGAGTTCTTTGTATGTTATGGGTAATAGTCCTTTATCAGCTGTGACTTTGCAAATCTTTTCTCCTAGACTATGACTTATTTTCTTGACAGTGCCTCACAGAGTCACTGCTTCTACAGAGCAGAAAATTTGTATTTTAATAAAGCCCAGTCTATCCATTCTTTCTTTCATGGAGTGAGCCTCTGACGTTGCACCTGAAAAGTCATCACCAAAGATCATCTAGATTTTCTCTTATATTCTTTCCAAGAGTTTAATATTTCTTCATTTACATTTAGGTCTGTGATCCTTTTGTGCTCATTTTTGTTCCACTGATCGGTTTTGTTGATTCTCTGTCAATAGCACACTGTCTTGATTTCCATACCTTTACAGTAAGTCTTGAAGTCAAGTAGTGTCAGTCCTCTAAACTTTGTTCTCCTCCTTCAGTATTGCATTGGGTATTCAATATTGCATTGGATTTTTGGCCTCTCCATATAAATTTTAAAATTAGTTTTTTAATATCCACAAAATAACCTAATTTAATTGCATTAAATCTGTAGACAAGTTGAGAAGAGCTGACATTTTGACAATATTGAATCTTCTTTTCCATGAACATGGAATATCTCTTCATTTATTTATTTCTTCATTTATTTCTTTGGTCAGAGTTTTGTAGTTTTCCTCATATAGAATTTGGACATATGCTGTTAGGTTGATACCTAAGTATTTCACTTTGTGGGGGGGAATCCTAATTTAAATGATAATGTGTTTTTAATTTTTTTTCCTCATTTATTTATTTTATTGCATTTTAGGTTTTGGGGTACATGTGAAGAACATGCAAAATTGTTGCATAGGTACACACGTGGCAGTGTGATTTGCTGCCTTCCTCCCCATCACCTACATCAGGCATTTCTCCCCTTGCTATCTCTCCCCAGCTCCCCAGCTCCCACCGTCCCTCCCCTATTTCCCCCTAACTGACCCCAGTGTGTAGTGCTCCCCTCCCTGTGTCCATGTGTTCTCATTGTTCAACACCTGCCTATGAGTGAGAACATGCGGTGTTTGATCTTCTGCTCTTCTGTCAGTTTGCTGAGAATGATGGTTTCCAGGTTCATCCATGTCCCTACAAAGGACATGAACTCATCGTTTTTGATGGCTGCATAATATTCCATGGTGTATATGTGCCACATTTTCCCTATCCAGTCTATCACCAATGGGCATTTGGGTTGGTTCCAGGTCTTTGCTATTGTAAACAGTGCTGCAATGAACATTCGTGTGTGTGTGTCCTTATAGTAGAACGATTTGTAATCCTTTGGATATATATCCAGTAATGGGATTGCTGGGTCAAATGGAATTTCTATTTCTAGGTCCTTGAGGAATCACCACACTGTCTTCCACAATGGTTGAACTAATTTACACTCCCACCAACAGTGCAAAACTGTTCCTATTTCTCCACATCCTCTCCAGCATCTGTTGTCTCCAGATTTTTTAATGATCGCCATTCTAACTGGCGTGAGATGGTATCTCAATGTTGTTTTGATTTGCATTTCTCTGATGACCAGTGATGATGAGCATTTTTTCATATGTTTGTTGGCCTCATGTATGTCTTCTTTTGTAAAGTGTCTGTTCATATCCTTTGCCCACTTTTGAATGGGCTTGTTAGTTTTTTTCTTGTAAATCTGTTTTAGTTCTTTGTAAATTCTGGATATCAGCCCTTTGTCAGATGGGTAAACTGCAAAAATTTTTTCACATTCTGTTGGTTGCCGATTCACTCTAATGACTGTTTCTTTTGCTGTGCAGAAGCCGTGGAGTTTGAGTAGGTCCAATTTGTCTATTTTGGCTTTTGTTGTCAATGCTTTTGGTGTTTTGGTCATTAAGTCCTTGCCTACACCTATGTCCTGAATGGTTTTGCTTAGATTTTCTTCCAGGGTTTTTATGGTGTTAGGTCTTATGTTTAAGTCTTTAATCCATCTGGAGTTAATTTTAGTGTAAGGTGTCAGGAAGGGGTCCAGTTTCTGCTTTCTGCACATGGCTGGCCAGCTTTCCCAACACCATTTATTGAACAGGAAATCCTTTCCCCATTGCTTGTTTTTGTCTGGTTCGTCAAAGATCAGTTGGTTGTAGATATGTTGTGTTGCCTCCAAGACCTCTGTTCTGTTCCATTGGTCTATATCTCTGTTTTGGTACCAGTACCATGCTGTTTTGATTACTGTAGCCTTGTAGTATAGTTTGAAGTCTGGTAGTGTGATGCCTCCTGCTTTGTTCTTTTTGCTTAGAATTGACTTGGCTATAAGGGCTCTCTTTTGGTTCCATATGAAGTTTAAGGTAGTTTTTTCCAGTTCTGCGAAGAAGGTCATTGGTAGCTTGATGGGTCATTGGTAGCTTAACTGTAATTACAGATTACATTGAATCTGTAAATTACTTTGGGCAGTATGGCCATTTTCACGATATTGATTCTTCCTAACCATGAACATGGAATATTTCTCCATCTGTTTGTGTCCTCTCTTATTTCGTTGAGCAGTGGCTTGTAGTTCTCTTTGAAGAGGTCCTTTACGTTCCTTGTTAGTTGTATTCCTAGGTATTTTATTCTCTTTGTGGCAATTGTGAATGGAAGTTTGTTCTTGATTTGGCTCTCTTTAAGTCTGTTATTGGTGTATAGGAATGCATGTGATTTTTGCACATTGATTTTGTATCCTGCGACTTTGCTGAACTTGCTTATCAGTTTCAGGAGATTTGGGGCTGAGACGATGGGGTCTTCTAGATATACAATCATGTCGTCTGCAAATAGAGACAATTTGACTTCCTCCTTTCCTATTTGAATGCCCTTTATTTCTTTTCCTTGCCTGATTGCTCTGGCTAGAACTTCTAATACTATATTGAATAGCAGTGGTGAGAGCGGGCATTCTTCTCTGGTGCCAGATTTCAAAGGGAATGCTTCCAGTTTTTGCCCATTCAGTATGATATTGGCTGTTGGTTTGTCATAAATAGCTTTTATTATTTTGAGATACCTTCCATCAATACCTAGCTTATTGAGGGTTTTTAGCATAAAGGGCTGTTGAATTTTGTCAAAGGCATTCTCTGCATCAATTGAGATAATCATGTGGTTTTTGTCTTTGGTTCTGTTTATGTGGTGAATTACGTTTATAGACTTGCGTATGTTGAACCAGCCGTGCATCCCCGGGATGAAGCCTACTTGATCATGGTGGATAAGCTTTTTGATGTGCTGTTGGAATCGGCTTGTCAGTATTTTATTGAAGATTTTTGCATCTATGTTCATCATGGATATTGGCCTGAAGTTTTCTTTTCTTGTTGAGTCTCTGCCGGGTTTTGGAATCAGGATGATGTTGGTGTCATAAAATGATTTGGGAAGAATTCCCTCTTTTTGTATTGTTTGGAATAGTTTCAGAAGGAATGGTACCAGCTCTTCTTTGTATGTCTGGTAGAATTCGGCTGTGAACCCGTCTGGACCTGGGCTTTTTTTGGGTCGTAAGCTCTTAATTGCTGCCTCAACTTCAGACCTTGTTATAGGTCTGTTCAGGGTTTCGGCTTCTTCCTGGTTTAGGCTTGGGAGGATGCAAGTATCCAGCAATTTATCCATTTCTTCCAGGTTTATTAGTTTATGTGCATAGAGTTGTTTGTAATAATCTCTGATGATGGTTTGAATTTCTGTGGAATCTGTGGTGATATCCCCTTGATCGTTTTTTATTGCATCAATTTGGTTATTCTCTCTTTTCTTTTTTATTAATCTGGCTAGTGGTCTGTCTATTTTGTTGATCTTTTCAAAAAACCAGCTCCCGGATTTATTGATTTTTTGAAGGGTTTTTTGTGTCTCTGTCTCCTTCAGTTCTGCTCTGATCTTAGCTATTTCTTGTCTTCTGCTAGACTTTGAGGTTTTTTGATCTTGCTCCTCTAGCTCTTTCAGTTTTGATGATACGGTGTCAATTTTTGATCTCTCCTTGCTTCTCATGTGGGCACTTATTGCTATATATTTTCCTCTAGAGACTGCTTTAAATGTGTCCCAGAGATTCTGGTATGTTGCATCTTCATTCTCGTTGGTTTCGAAGAACATCTTTATTTCTGTCTTCATTTCGTTGTTTATCCAGTCAACATTCAAGTGCAAGTTGTTCAGTTTCCATGAAGCTGTGCGGTTCTGGGTTAGTTTTTGAATTCTGAGTTCTAACTTGATTGCACTGTGGTCTGAGAGACTGTTTGTTACGATTTCCATTCTTTTGCATTTGCTGAGGAGTGATTTACTCCCAATTATGTGGTCAATTTTAGAGTAGGTATGATGTGGTGCTGAGAAGAATGCATATTCTGTGGATTTCGGGTGGAGAGTTCTGTAAATGTCTATTAGGTTTGCTTGGTCGAGGTCTGAGTTCAGGTCCTGGATATCCTTGTTAATTTTCTGTCTGGTTGATCTGTCTAATATTGACAATGGGTTGTTAAAGTCTCCCACTATTATTGTGTGGGAGTCTAAGTCTCTTTGTAAGTCATTAAGAACTTGCCTTATGTATCTGGGTGCTCCTGTATTGGGTGCGTATATATTTAGGATCGTTAGCTCTTCTTGTTGCATTGATCCTTTTACCATTATGTAATGTCCTTCTTTGTCTCT
This sequence comes from Sapajus apella, assembly GCF_009761245.1. NCBI lineage: Eukaryota > Metazoa > Chordata > Mammalia > Primates > Cebidae > Sapajus > Sapajus apella. The sequence continues at coordinate 13,946,084 of NW_022436971.1, forward strand.
TATGATCTTTGTTGCTTTAAAGTCTAATTTATCAGAGATGAGAATTGCAACTCCTGCTTTTTTTTGCTCTCCATTTGCTTGGTAAATCTTCCTCCATCCCTTTATTTTGAACCTTTGTGTATCCTTGCATGTGAGATGGGTTTCCTGGATACAGTACACCGATGGGTTTTGGCTTTTTATCCAATTTGCCAGTCTGTGTCTTTTGATTGGGGCATTTAGTCCATTTACATTTAGGGTTAATATTGTTATGTGTGAATTTGATACTGCCATTTTGGTGCTAGCTGGGTGTTTTGCCCTTTAGTTGAGCTGGTACTTGTTTTTCCTTTATATGTGTAGAGCCTCTTTCAGGAGCTCTTGTAGAGCTGGCCTGGTGGTGACGAAATCTCTGAGTACTTGCATGTTCCCAAAGGATTTTATTTTTCCTTCACTTATGAAGCTTAGTTTGGCTGGATAGGAGATTCTGGGTTGAAAGTTCTTTTCTTTAAGGATGTTGAATATTGGCCCCCACTCTCTTCTGGCTTGTAGGGTTTCTGCTGAGAGATCTGCTGTGAGTCTGATGGGCTTCCCTTTGTGGGTAACCCGACCTTTCTCTCTGGCTGCCCTTAGTATTTTCTCCTTCATTTCAACCCTGGTGAATCTGACGATGTGTTTTTAATTTTTAATTCTATCTGTTTGTTGCTGGAATATAGGAAAACAATGAACTTTTATATATTAATGTTGTATCTTGAAACCTTGTTATAATCACTTATTTATTCTAGGAGGGGAGTTTTTTTTTTTGTTGTTTTTGTTTTTGTCAATTCTTTTGAGTGTTCTACATAGATGAGCATGCCATCTATGAACATCTGTTCTTGTTTGCTGTCTACTTCTTCTATTAAATTCCTCAGCATATATATATATATATATATGTTTTGAGATAGAGTCTCACTCTGTCACTCAGGCTAGAGTACAGTGGTATGATCTTGGCTCACTGCAAGCTCTGCCTCCAGGGTTCAAGTGATTCTCCTGCCTCAGCCTCCCGAGTAGCTGGGATTACAGGTATGTGCCGCCATGCCCAGCTAATTTTTGTATTTTTAGTAGAGACAGGGTTTCACCTTCTTGGCCAGGCTGGTCTTGAACTGCTGATCTTGTGATCCACCATCCTCAGGCTCCCAAAGTGCTGTGATTACAGGCATGAACCACTGCACCTGGCCAAATTCCTTAGCATATTAATGATGGGTTTTATAAATGTCTAGTCTGAGAATTCCAACATCTCCGCTATATCTGAGTCTGGCTCTGATACTTGTTCATTCTCTTCAAACTGTGCTTTTTTGCTTTTTAGTGTGCCTTGTGATTTTTTTGTTGTTGTTGCAAGGTAGATGTGGTATACCAGGTAAAAACAATCTGGGGTATACAGTTCTTTAGTAATGTAGTGATAAAGTGTGGGGGAAGAGAAAGCATTTTACAGTCCCATGATTAGGTCTCAGGCTTTTAAGGATGACGAACATCATAGTGCTTCTCAGTTCTCTCTATCCCTCTTAAGGTGGAAAACGATGGCTACAGTGGTTTGGAGTTGGGTATTTCCCTTCCTCTGGTCAGTTAGACTCATAAAACCCCAGCAGGTCAGGCTCTGGTAAAATAGCTTCTTTGAGGGCCTGTCTTGTTAAGAACAGGGTGCTCTGGCATATTTCAAGATGGTTCCTTTCCCCTCCCTCTGCCAGAGCATGAGGGGATTTTTCTGTGATACTCACTTTGAGGGTCCAGTTGAGATCCTGGAGGTAAAACTCACCGAAGCATGTGCCCACCCTCCATTGTGACTGGTCCCCCTGGAGATTTTAACTCTCAAACTCTTTCATATTGAGCCTCTAGCAATCAAACTTTAGGTTCTCCTACCTGAACACTGGTTCCTGTGGAGGTTTCCACTTACGGGTTTTGGCTCAGGAAAGGTATGATTCTTATATGTGCCCATTGGTCTCTCCAGCTTTGGGGGCAGCAGTTTGCCCTGTGACCTTGCTTCTCTGCCAGATCTGAGAATTGTTGATTTTTCAGTTTGTTCAGCGTTCGAATTGTTGTTAGGAAAGAATGACTACTTCTAAGCTCCTACGTGCCTGATGGAAAACTGAAGTTGTCCAGGTTCGAAATTGCTAGTAGTTATAATTTATAAAGCAATAATAGACCATGTTATGGGCACAGAGGCCAGACATTGTCCACTCCCATGGAATATATTGATAGATCATTTTCCTTTGCAAGCAAAAGTATCAAAATGCCTGCTTGTCTCAGTATTTTCTTGTGGGAAATGGATAGGGAGAGGGACAGTGTTTCATTCAAATCCTGACTAGTCCACAGTGTGCCCCAATGCATGGGACTGTGCCTCTAGAAAACAAGGGGCAAACCAGAGAGCCAGGCTGTAAAAGTAGACAATGAGGAGAACATTCAGGTGGCCTGAGTAATTTTGTGGGAATTAGAACATGTTCTTACTTTAGTGAGGGATACTTTGGGAAAAATAAATGACTTTTTCACCAGTTTCATCTTACCTATTTCAATTGGTCAGGATCATTCAAATATCTACACATTTATACTCATACATACATTCACATGCACACATGATCACACACAGCCATGATCACACACACACACACACACACTCATATACACCATTGATCATACAAATAGTCATATATACCTATAATTACACACAGCCATGATCACATACATACATGACCACACACACCCATGATCACACACACACACACACACACACACTTGTGATCACACATACCCATGATCACATATACATACACATCTATGATCATACATACCCATGATCATATGCACACACCCATTATCACACACACACACACACACACGCCTATGATCACATACATCCATGATCATACAACCACACACATATAATCTCACACACACATTCATGGTCACACACACACACACCCATGCACATATATTAGATCAGTCCAGGGTCCCAGCAGAAACAGATGGGATGCTTGAGCCAGGTGCTTGAGGCTTAATACTGGGACTATTTACAAGGATGTGAACAGGGTTGAGAAAGACCAGCAGGGTGGGGGGTTGGAGGTGACATGACCTGGGCCTGCAAGAGGAGGGGCCATTGCCACCCTGGGGTAGAGAAAAAAGGAGGTGGAGCCATGACCTGAGCCCAGGTTGGGGAGGCAGAACACTCCCCAGGTTACACACATCCTGGCCTCCAGAACCTGTGACTATGTTACCTCACGTGGGTGATGTTACATCTTCCACCACACTCCATGGCAAAGGAGAATTCAGTTGGCAGGTGGAGTTAAGATTGCTGGTCAACTGCTCTTAAAATAGGAAGATAATTCTGGATTATCCTTAAACAGTAACCAAACAAGTTACCCTAGGTCCCTCTTCTCCTACCTGTCTTCACTACCGCAGAGCTTGACACACACCTGGCATCTCTCACTCTCATCCCAGCCTCTCTCCTTGTTGTGTTTACCCAGGTGGGCTCTATACAATCATGAGCGTTCTTAAAAGAGGAAGAGGGAGACAGAAGAAAGCCCAGAGATGCTGCGTGAGAGGGACTCAACCTGATGCTGCTGGCTGTGAAGATGGAAGAGGGGCTTCGAGCCAAGGAATGCGGGTGGCCTCTAGAAGCAGAGAAGGCAAGAAATGGATTCTCCCCTAGAGCTTCCAGAAGGGAATGCATCCTTCCAGCTTCTGTATTTTAGCCCAGTGAAAGCCGGGTTGCACATCTACCCTACTCAACTATCAGGTGATAAGTGTGCATTGTTTTAAGCCACTAAGTTTGCAGCAATTTTGCTACAGCAGCCCTAGAAAACTAATGCACCAAGAGAGTGGCTGGAGGAAAGGATCACCCTGCAGCCTTTGGGTGTCAAGGGTGTTGGCTGACCCATGCCAATCAGCACGGAGGGACACAGTCAGAGGAGCAAACACTGGAACTCTCTCTCTTCTCACAGACCTTCCACTACCAGCCAAGCTCAGCGGAGGCCAGAGCTCATCAAGAAAGGCAAAACTCGAGGGACAATCTCTCTCTCTCGGTCTCTCTCTCCCCCTCTGTCTCTCTCTCTCTATCTCTCTCTCTCTCGGTCTCTCTCTCCCCCTCTGTCTCTCTCTCTCTCTCTCTCTCTCTCACACACACACACACACACACACATACACACACACACACACACACACACACACACACACTCACACGTCTCTGTTGTTCCCATGAAGGTAAACTCTGCTTCTCTGAGTCAGAAAATCCTTCTGTGACTCAATCCTGGAGTGAGGAAAAGAGAGAATGAACTCTGAGTTTTTAAATATTCCCTCCAGTCCACATGTTGGCATGAGGATCAAAAGCTGCATAGGGATTAGAAGTTGTCATAGGCAGTTCAGGCCGCCATAACAAAATACCATAGACTGGTTCACAATAGAAATTTATTTTCTCACTGTTCTAGAGGCCGGAAGTCCAGGGGCAAGGTGCTGGCAGGTGGGTGGGGTGTTGGTGGGGGCCTCTTCCTGGGGCTGACTCCTCAGTATGTCCTCACATGATGAAGAGGGGAGGAGGGAGGGAGAGAATGCTCTCTGGTGTTTCCTCTTTAAGAACGCTAATCCTATGGGATCAGGGCCCCACCCTTACAACGTCATTTAACCTTAATTACTCCCTTACTCCAAATACAGTCACATTGGGAGTTTAGGCTTTAATGTACGAATCTGGGGGACACAACTCAATCCATAGAACAGGTCCTTTTAATGAAAGCTGACATGTAAAATACAATAAAGCCAGGACCCAGAGCACATAAAGCAAATAGGAAACCCAGGGTCATGGCTCCAGACAACCCCTGGCCAGCCAGAAAGCCTTAATACTTGACGCTATTGCCCAGACAGCCCCAAATAGAGCAGCTCTCCATCCCTTGACCCAGAATGGCTGCTCTCCATAACTTCCCACACCTGTTAGAGTTATCCAGCACTGAGTAGTTCTAATCACTCTTTGCTGAATTAGAAATAGAGGAAGGTAGCTGTCTGCTCAGCAGTTGGACAGGAAAGCCAAGATTTTGACTCTACATACAAAGTGGCAAATGTCAAGAATCAGTCTTCCAATACAGGCTGAAATCAGTGTAACACAAATGATGTTTTATTCTTATTCAGAGGCAATGTTAGGCTCTGATGAGTATTGTGGAAGCAAGAGCCAGGCCACAGCATCTGTGTGTGGATATACTCTCTATGAAGGGTTTCAAGTTCCTGTGACCATGAATGAGATTTACAAACAGGGAGCACAGCAGTCATTGTGCACTGATCCCCTAGTGAAGGAAGAAATTCTCAGCCTTCTGCACATGCCTGCATAGGGGACCAGGGCTGAATTCCTTCACTTTCACATTCACTGCGTTTTCCAGTCCTCCCCTGACCTGGCTGGAGAGGCCCACTTGCAGAAGATACAAAGAGAATTCTGCTCTTTCTACATGATAGAGAATGCTTACCTAGAGCTGCCCTGAGAAGGTGTCAATACCTGTCTTGTCTTTGATGCTCCCTTCTGGAAAACGGAGCCACCCCCAACAGTGCCGCACGTAAGAACAGAGACTATCCCCTTTGCGTTCTCCTCCTGTGTAGGCGTTAAAGGTGTAACTCCCTGAAGTAACAGCCAAGGAGCTTCAGTCCCTGTGATTTTTTTTTTTTTTTTTTTTTTTTGAGACAAAGTCTCTCTCTGTCACCCAGGCTGGAGTGCAGCGATGTGATCTTGGCTCACCAAAACCTCCGCCTCCTAGGTTCAAGCGATTCTTGTGCCTCAGCCTCCTGAGTAGCTGGGGTAACAGACGTGCGTCACCATGCCCGGCTAATTTTTGTATTTTTTAGTAGAGACGGGGTTTCACCATGTTGGCCTGGCTGGTCTCAAACTCCTGACTTGTGATCCACCCATGTTGGCCTCCCAAAGTGCTAGGATTACAGGCGTGAACCACCACGTCCAGCCTTGCTTCATATTTGCAAATCTCATTAATGTCTCGCTAAACTAAAGAAAACTGCATTCAATCTGTTCTAATATTTTGCGCTGGTTGACATATATGAGGAAAAGTCAACTTGTATGTGAAGAAAAGTCAATTTCACATAGACAAATAATTGAAAAAGGGGGGATAATTGAATAATCTTTCAGATAATTTTGGATATTCTTCTTTGATATTACACCAAATTTGACAAGTAGTGGCTTCTTAAAGGTTGTTACAATATAGAAACTAAAACTATACTGATGAATTTTTCACTATCAGTTACATTAAAATCCATTGGTCTACTTTCCATTTTGAATGGATCTTTTACTTCTGCACAATTTTATACCCTTATGGATTGGTTATTTGTAAAATACTGGTTCATCTGGTAGCCATGCAGATCATCCAACTGTTGATACATTTCATTATTCAAAAATCACATTCTTTAATATCACCATTGATATCATTAGTAAAGTCTTTGGATTTTGGGAAATTGTCAAGTTCCTAATGGCAGATACAATGGTCCAAAATTCTAATTTTTTTGCAAGCTCAAATCTTATAAATTTATTTACCGAAATATGTTCTGTTATTTCCCCTGAGTGCCAGGCTTACTTCATTTTAAAGAAAGTATCTGCCAAATACCCAGGTCTAAATAACCATAGTTTGGCAGCCATACTTTCAAGTAAAAATAGTATTCCAAGGAAAAAGCAGCAAGTTCATCTTGTGACTCAGACAAGTGCAAATGCTTTCCTTTGAAATGACCATTGTACTTCAATATGCAGCAGAAGTGATTTACGCATGTGAAGAAGAAAAAGCATAAATGTTAACCCTTAGGATACCAGAGTAAATATGACATTTAATTTTGAGTTGCTGGCACAAAAGCAAAAGGAGAGAAGCATAATATACTCCATTACTTAGAGTAACAGAAAAGAGGAAGCAGACAGGAAAGGCAAATACTGCTTGATATTAAAGAACTTATTCTGAAATAATTTCTCAACCCCAAATGTCGTATATTGTACATGAACTTCTCTGCTGCCTGCTCACATGGGCTTCCCTCTCTCCTGTGAGGGGTCTTTGGGCGGAACACAATCGAAGCTGAAACGGGGACAGAGCTGGGCAGTGGTTGTGACAAACATTTTTAATTTTGTTCCAAATTTCACACCATATACTGAGACTTCTGTATAGAAAGAACAGTTAGATCTGGAGCAATTTATTAACTCATTAAAAGCTTTTAAAGCTGTGAAATGCTGTATAAAATTATTCTAAGAGATGATTTCGGAGAAATGAGCACTGTGCGTCACCACAGCCTCTCTGCTGCCTGGCAATTTCATCATCCCTCCTGTTGTTTTAGTGCCTTGATTCATCTCTTAATTTCCTTGAGATCACAAGAAATTAAGCGGGCCTTTCTTTTAAAATTAAAACTTCAGGGCCAGGCACAGTGGCTCACACCTGTAATCCCAGCATTTGGGAGGCTGAGGCAGGTGGATTGCTTGAGGTCAGGAGTTTGAGACCAGCCTGGCCAACATAGTGAAACCCTGTCTCTACTAAAAATACAAAAAACAAAAAAATAGTCAGTCATAGTGGAACACACCTGTAATCCCAGCTACTCGAGTGGCTGAGACACAAGAATCACTTGAACCCTCAAGGCAGAGGTTGCAGTGAATGGAAATTGTGCCACTGCACTCCAGCCTGGGCAACAGAGTGAGACTCTGTCTCAAAATAAATAATAAATAAAATTAAAACTTCAAAATACCATTTAGGAAGGAGTTGTAAACCATTTTTAAAAATCACACATCCTGACAAAGAAAGCCCTCTTCCTTTCTTTGTTCTTCAATTACAAAACACATTAGATTAAATACATGTCTATTTGCTTCTGCTCAATTTACTTTCCTTGTGGGATGTTCTCATTTGTAGTTACAATTGGCTACATAATTTGCAAGACTCTATACAAAATGAAATCACAGAGTTCCTTGTTCAAAAATTATGAAGAATTCTCAGATGCCATTTGACTCAAGACAAGGCCCTTTCAAGCATGGGACCCTGTGCAAAAACACAGTCACATGCCAACGAATCCGGCCCTGGTTGTCAGTGATTCTTGTCATTCAATAAATGCTTATAATTTCAAGAAATTTATTGTGCAGAGGAAAAGTATATTTACATAATCTCAATTTCAATGTAAATATGATTATATGCCCACATGGAAGAGTAAACTGATTGTCACTTGGCCATAACAACTTTGCTGAAGACAAAAGTCAGGATCTCTGGGTTCTAATTTCAATTCTGCCCCCTAGTAAATGCCAGGGGTTCTTGGATGAGATGAGAAGGCCTCTGGGATTTTCAGCTCTGAATTTCTGGTGTTCTGCATGAATTTAGAAAAGTGAAAGGTTTTAAAACATGCTAAAAACTCTTCTCACTTCATCCCCTAGTTCCATGAGGATGTCATTCTCAAAGGACTGGGAAAGTATGGCACCATGAAGATGTATTCTCAGTGACAAGGGCACTTCCTGGGGCTCTTAGGGTGGCATTGGAACAGCCCTTTAGCAAGAACAGTAACATTTACGAAATGCTGAAGTGCTGAGAAAGTCTTTCCCAAGTCCTTTCCCGGGCTGCACACACACACAGCAACCCAAGGGCCAAGGCGCAAGACGAAAACACCATGTCTATTTACATTGCAGGTAGAGACTTCCACACACATTCGCTCATTTCATCTTCCCAGAAATTCTGCAGTGTCGATAATAAGGTTGCAAAACCAGGTTCAAAGAGGTTAAAAAACTTGCCGAAGATCACAAAGTTGGGAAGTGGTGGAGTCCAGCCCAACTCGTGACTATCAGCCCCCAAAGGAGCCCCCTTTCCAACAGCACCCGCTTCCCTGAGTTGAACTGAAGGGAGACGTGTGACTGACGCTAACGGGCTGGCACTCGCGGTCCCACGCTGGCTCAGGGACACCCTTTCGGGGGCGTGTCCTCCCAGTTCCGGAGGTTCCCAGAGAAGAGGAGGTGCTCGCTAACCAGGCTGCTCGCCCAGACTCCGGGCAGTGAGAGTGAGGGAGTGCCGGCCGCGGGAGCGGAATGGAGACCAGCAGCCCGCGGCCCCCGCGGCCCAGCCCCAACCCGGGGCTGAGTCTGGACGCCCGTCTGGGCGTAGACACGCGCCTCTGGGCCAAGGTGCTGTTCACCGCGCTCTACGCGCTCATCTGGGCGCTGGGCGCGGCGGGCAATGCGCTGTCCGTGCACGTGGTGCTGAAGGCGCGGGCCGGGCGCGCGGGGCGCCTGCGATACCACGTGCTCAGCCTGGCACTCTCGGGCCTGCTGCTGCTGCTGGTCGGCATGCCAGTCGAGCTCTACAGCTTCGTGTGGTTCCACTACCCCTGGGTCTTCGGCGACCTGGGCTGCCGCGGCTACTACTTCGTGCGCGAGCTGTGCGCCTACGCCACGGTGCTGAGCGTGGCCAGCCTGAGCGCCGAGCGCTGCCTGGCCGTGTGCCAGCCCCTGCGCGCCCGCAGCCTGCTGACGCCGCGCCGGACCCGGCGGCTGGTGGCGCTCTTGTGGGCCGTCTCGCTCGGCCTTGCCCTGCCCATGGCCGTCATCATGGGGCAGAAGCACGAGCTGGAGACGGCGAGCGGGGAGCCGGAGCCCGCCTCTCGTGTGTGCACCGTGCTGGTGAGCCGCACCGCGCTCCAGGTCTTCATCCAGGTAAGGGTTGGGGGCGGGCGCTGGGATGAGGGTACCTCCCCGGGAGCAGACATTTTCGACTCTAATGCTCGCCACCACCCAGAAAGTTGGGTCTCGTTTCTCCATCCCATTTTACTAGACGGAGAGAGGCGTGGCCAAAGTGAAGCAATGAGAGAACTCCTGATTTGAATTCAAAATTAACTCCAAAGTCAGTGTTCCCACTCTTGCGAGAGTGGTGCTCAGACGTTACTGGGCATAAAGTCGCCTGCGGAGCCTGTGAAAGTACCGAGTCCATGACCCACCCGGGTTTCTGCCTCAGTAGCCGAAGTTTGTGTTCAAACGAGCCCCCAGACGGCTCTGGAGAGGACCTCCCTGGAGGTAGGGTGGGATCGAGAAGGCACTCCTGGCCTCTTCCAGAGGCCTGATCAGGCTTCTAACCTCATTCCCTGTTTCCTTCTCTCGAGCAGCCTTGCCTCCCCCAGGCCACTTGTTCCCCGACACCTCTTGCTCCCCTTTTCCTGGAACTCCCCACCATGCCCAGCCTCTGGCTTCTACGTCAAAAGATTCTGCTGCTTTTGATTCCAACCCTTATTCCCCAAAGTGCAGCTCTGCTCGCACCTCCCAGTTCCAGGGGCTCTCTCCCGTCTTCTGAGTTCTCTCAGCATGTGATGTATTTGCAGCCCTTCACAATGCATTTTCTGAAAGTGATGCTCACCTTTCTGAGTTCTGTCTCCATTTCCGCATGGTTCTACAAGTCAGTGTCCTCTGGTCGCTTGCCCTGGTGACATTAGACTGTGATCTCATGTGTCCAGCACACTGGGGAAGTGGGAAAGGCTGAGAAAGCACAGGACAGCTCCCCCCACCCCCACTCCCACCCCGCACCCAGGCCCTGCTGGGCCTCCAGGAAACTTAAGGGAACAAATCAGGATGGAACCAGGACCCCTTCTCTGCACACTGGCACACGAGGGTACGTGGGAGAGTTTACTATGCGAATTCATCAGGGCACGCAGAGGGTGTGGAGGCTGCTTAGGGGACTTGAGTGCAAGTGCCACATCCCCAGGTGAGGCTCCTTCTCATGTAAAGCTGCCTCCTGCAGCTGGAAGCCCAGCCTGCCCACACAAAGAGCTCTCTCTAAAGTCCCCTCTCTCCCTGTACTCTCTCCTCGTTCCTGAAGGCCCCACCTTTGTTCGTGTATGCTCATCCATCCCCTGGGCAGAGGTAGAGGACCAAAGGGCCTCAGGGAAGGTGTTTACTCACTAACCTCCTTTTCATTCATGACCAGGAGGAACCCACGGGGCAGGCAATGCCTTAAGGTTTCATGGGTGTTCAGTGGAGCCGCTTTGTCCCCATTCATTCTAAACACTGTGGAGTGGAGGGGGACTCTCCGTGGCCAGAATTCTTCCAGATCTTGAGCATGCCCCCGAGTCCCACCCCTGGAATCCACAAAGGCCACTGAGTCATCTTCAGAAGTATGCCTCTGGAGTGGCTGTCCTGGCATCAGGGCCTTCTCTCCACTGAACTTGTCACCTATTTCTTTAAACAACATCTTCCTTTCCTACTTCCTTTCTAGCAGGCTCAGCCCAGGGACCCCTCGCCCATCACATGGAATCTGCCATGAGCAACTGTCTGCAGTGATTTTCCCATGGGTCTGGGGCTCCAATGGGCACCTAGAAGCAGGCACAGGTCTCTCAAGGGTGTGGGGTATGGTGGGTGGGACCTGGCTTGGAGAGAGGGATGAAGGGACCAAATGCCTAAGGAAGGTGTACTTATTTGTTTGTTTATTTTACATGGAAATTGGCATTTAAAAGTTTATAAGCCTTGGTGCAGTAGCTCAAGCCTATAATCTCAGCACTTTGGGAGGCTAAGGTGGGAGGATCACTTCAGGCCAGGAGTTAGAGACCAGCCTGGGCAACATAGTGAGATTCTATCTCTACTAAAAATAAAAAAAGTTAGCTCGGTGTGGTGGTGTGCCTGTAGTCCTAGCTGTTGAGGAGTCTGAGATGGGAAGATCCCTTGAGCCCAGGAGTTTGAGGTTGCATTGAGTCATGATTGCACCACTGCACTCCAGCTGGGGTAACAGAGCAAGACCCTGTCTCAAAAAAATAAAAATTAAAAATTCAAAGTTCATAATCAGTTTCTGAAATGAAAAAATCTAGCCATTGTGAAAGGGGAAAAAAGAGGCTAGAGGCAGGTGTAGTCAGAACTCTTATGTTGCAAAAGATGGAAACAGAGCTGGAGGCAGCTTCAGCCAAAATAAAAAATTGAAGCAAGGATGTCGGGGCAGCCCTGAGACTTCAGGTCAGAATCAGGGCCTCAGGGCTTCCAGGAGCCGCTCTCTCTCCTGCTCTTCCCAGACTCAGAAAGATGCCTCTGGGTGTCTGTGGGTTGGGTTCACATGCCCAGGTTTGTCCACAGGGCAAGAACGTGGCTGCTGGCATCCTCTGTGATAATTCAATGAGATCACGTGGAATTGCCCAGAATATTGCAGGTCCTCAACAAATGTTCACCTTCTTCCCTTTCCTGCCTTTTCTTCCCACCTAAGGATTTAACGCCAGCTCTCCTTTCCCAGCCTAGTACAGTGCCTGGCTCACAGGAGGTGGAATCGGGGCCTTCCCACCTGTCCTCTCTTCTCTCCCTCCCTGCCTGCTCTGCTCTCCTCCAGCTTCCTGAGTAGCTGGGACTGCAGACACGTGCCACCATGCCAGGCTAAGTTTTTGTATTTTTAGTAGAGATGGGGTTTTACTGTGTTAGCCATGATGGTCTTGATCTCCTAACCTCATGATCTGCCCACCTTGGCCTACTTTTTAATCAGTTATATATGTACATTTTTTAAAAACGTGAACTAGTTGCTGTTTAACGGTGAGTAAGCAAAGGGGTGTGAGAGCACGGTAGGCATGAGGAACCCCACAGTGGCTGTCCCTGTGGCCTCCGGGGCAGCAGCTGGGAGGAGCCCAGGCTGGAATGCGATAGCACAGCCACAACTTAACTACAACCTCTGCCTCCTGGGCTCAAGTGACCCTCCCACCTCAGGGCAGGAGTACGAAAAACTGTAGCTTTTCCAGAAAGATTTTAAGACTCCCAAAGATTAATTACTAACGTATTAAATGTATTTTTACTTTTGATCTTTGTCTTGACTGGCATTAAAGCTACAATTTGATAGCAATTAAGGCTGTCATTACTGGTATAAACCTGTTTGGTTCCTCAACAAACTAAATTGATGGGCATAGTGTTTTATTTTTCCCTCAGCGTTGCTGATTTGTGAGCACGCATTACGATAAAAAGGCATGAAGATAAAAGCATAAGATAAAAAAGCATTCAATTCAGATAGTTCATACTGATTTAAAGTGGTATTAAATATTGTTCTGTTAGTCCGGGCACAGTGGCTCACATCTGTAATCCCAGCACTTTGGGAAGCCGAGGTGAGCCAATTGCTTGAGCTCAAGAGTTCAAGACCAGGCAGGGCAGCATAGTGAGACCCCCATTTCTACAAAAAATAGCCAAGAGTGGTGGCACATGCATGTAGTCCCAGCTACTCGAGAGGCTCAGGTGAGAGGATCACTTGAGCCCAGTAGGCAGAGGCTGTAGTAAGTTATGATTCTGCTACCGCACTCCAATCTGGGTGACAGAGAGAGACCTTGTCGCAAAAAAAAAAAAAAAAAAAATGCTCTGTTTTAAAAAAAATGTTTGCTGAGGGAAAGGTGGAAGAGAGCCTTAGAACTGATGAGAAGAAACCCTAAAACACATAGATTTTGAATTTTTAAAAGTAAACATTTAAAAAAGAGTATTATATAAATAAATTCATTTTTCTAAGCCAAATGATATCAAATGATGATAACCCAAGATGTGTGATGGAAAGCAGCAATCCCCTGTCACACTCCACACTCTGATTCATTTCTCTAGTTCCCTAGTTGAGAGGCAAATGCCATGATTTCTTGTCTCTTGCCGTCTTTGCCTCCATATTTCTAAAGAGCACACTAGCCTTATTTCTTAGTTTTAAATTGTACCCACTGTCTTCTACCCGTAGAAAATGAGCATTTCACTCTCCTACACTCTGATTCCTGCCCTCTGCCACCACCACCCCAAAACACATTACCCCCATCCTCCTTCCAGCATAATTCTATCACTGTGTTGGGTTAAATTTATGTTCAGTATTTATGTAATTGTGACTATGTAAACATTCCTCACAGATGATACGTGTTGCATTTTCTTTAATCCAAGGACTTTTGTTTTCTTTGAAGTTAATAATGTATGGTTTTTTTCATTTGCATAGTTTTCCATATGCCTATTTGTAGTTCATTTTCAGCTTTTGATCACAAGCACAAATGCCCTTTCAATATGTTCAGATCCATCAGACAACCTGCCAGTTTCATCTTGTATTAGTTCTCCCTGGAGCTCTCTGCTCCAGTCCCGCTGGTTGCTGTCTAGTGCACAGGGGGACCACCGGAAAGTCTCATCTGCACAGGGGCCCCCTGGGAGCTCCCTTCCATCACTCAGTGGGTCCTCTGTGGGATACCCCATTTTGAATGGCAGGTCTTCCTCTTTATTGGCTTTTTTGTCTGGAACATATGTTCTTGTAATTTTCTGAGACCCAAGGAAAGGTTCATAGAGAGTAAAAAAATTTGAGAATTTGCATGTCAAAAATTGTTTTATCTTCACATTTGTCATAACATGGCTGGGTATAAAATTCTAAGATGGAAGCCATTTTTCTCACAAGTTATAAAGCATTACTCATGATTTTCTAGCATCTACCATTGCTTTTAAGAAGTAAATCTCATTCTGGTTTTCCATCCTATCTATGTGACCTCTTTTATCTGTTATTAAGCTTTCAAGGTCTTCTCTTTATACCCAAAGTACTAAATGTCATAAAAATGAAAATTGCTGTGAGTCTATTTCCATCCATTCTTCTGGGCACCCAGGCAGGCTTTGTGTCAAAACTCAGACTCCTCAACTTTGGAAAAACTTTCTTGAGTGCATTTCTAAATAAAATTACTCCCCTCTGTTTTCTCTTTTTTTTTTTTTTTCTTTCTGGAACTCCTATTATGAACATCCTAAACTAATCCCAAATTTTCTTTTCTTTCTTCTCACTTTTTGGGAATTTTCTCAACCTTCTAACCCTTCCGCCACCCCTTCTGCTGACGCAGATTTGGGGCCTGGGGCACAGTCTGATGGCAAGGGTCTCAGGGCCTTGCCGCTGCCCCACAGCCCTTGGCATTACTTCCACAGGTGAATGTGCTGGTGTCCTTCGTGCTCCCCTTGGCACTAACTGCTTTCCTGAACGGGGTCACAGTGAACCACCTGCTGGCCCTCTGCTCCCAAGTGCCATCCACCTCTGCCCTGGGTAGCTCCACCCCCAGCCGCCTGGAGCTGCTGAGTGAGGAGGGTCTCCTCAGCTTCATCGTATGGAAGAAGACCTTTTTCCAGGGGGGCCAGGTCAGCCTGGTGAGACACAAAGACATGAGTCGGATCCGCAGCCTCCAGCGCAGCGTCCAGGTTCTCAGTTAAGTCCTCTGTAACATCATCCCAGGAGAAAGGGGCTCAAGTTCCAGGGCTGCCTCCACCAATCCCTGGCCAGGTGACCTCAGCCAATCACTACCTCTCTCAAGGCTTCCTTTATCTTATGCCCCAGGGGAACCAACAGACTTCCCGTAGGGCTCAGTGGGATATTTAAAGGAAAAGAATAGGAATTCTGTACATGAAGTCTCCGATCTGCTCCAGGGAGTAGCACACACAGGCAAACAGAGACGGGACCACTTTTCAGTAAGTCTGGCTGTGTGGATGAACACAAGGAGCAGTTATGGTTAAAGACTGCGGCTGCGAATTGTGGACTCTCGGATGGGCTTGGTCCCTAAATCCAGTTCCCTTCCAACTCCACTGTCCCTCCTCCCAGACTGATCTGTTTGCTTTCTTGTTTTTGTAAGTATCTGGAAAAATTTGGCCTTATGAGAGAAACTCCAAAATGCACAGGAAAGCAGAGGTCTCTCCAAGCACCCACCATAACCCAGACACTAGCTAGTGTATGGAAGGATCAAGTACAAGACAGGGTCTCTGCTGTCATCAACGTCACAGTCTTGTGTATGGACAGAGATGCAAGAACTAAGTGCAATGTGCCAAGTAACACAAAGTCAGAACATGAAGGTGTCAGACTTCATTTGATGGACAATGGCCAGTCATTGAAAAAGTTGATGTCCTCGAATGAGTGGAGGTTTGCTTTTGAGACCTATTGTACTCAGCTCTTTGGAGAATGGGGTAAACGGTGCCTCTCAAGCTTCAGTATGCATAAGAATCACCTGGAGAGTTGTAAAATGCAAGCCGTGGGGCCTAAGATTCTGTATTTCTACCAGGCTTCTCACTGATGTTGACACTGCTCAGCGGTCCAGGGGCTCCCCTGGCCTAGATGACAGCTTTGCCAGTTGGAGCAGACCAGAAGCAGGAGAGGGAAGGGGTGGGCTGTTGGGAGACTTGTCCTAGTTCAGTACAGAGGAAGTAAGAGCCTCTTAGGGAGGTAGCAGTGAGACAGGGAAAACACACACGGGAGAGATGCCAAGGAGGAACTCTAATAGACTGGATACAGAGAGGAACAGAAAAATAGGAGTCTCTGCTTATGGCTTGAGTGCTAGATAAATAGCAGTGCTGTAAATTAACCAGAGAAAAGACTAAAGGAGCGAGAAGCTGTCAGACAAGAAAGACACAAGATCTTTTTTTTTTTTTTTTCTAGATGGAGTCTTGCTCAATGGTGTGGTCTCAGCTCACTGCAACCTCCTGCTCCCAGGTTCAAGCGATTCTCCTGCCTCAGCCTCCCAAGTAGCTGGGATTACAGGCACATGCCACCATGCCCAGCTAATTTTTGTCCTGTTAGCCAGGCTGGTCTCAAACTCCTGACCTCGAGTGATCCACCTGCCTCGGCTTCCCAAAGTGCTGGGATTCTAGGCATGAGCCACCATGCCTGGCTCAAGAAAGACACAAGTTCTGTTGTACACACAGATAGATAACCAGGTAGGGAGATCTAGCCCTGAGTTGGGAATATATTCTGGTGGCCAGGAGGAGGTCCTAGAAGCATGCTGTGTCCAGGTCATGGTCAGAGTGGACATTCACCCAGAGGACAGGATAATGCGAGGTTTGAGAAGAGATTCAGGTAGGAATATATCAGATAATCTCAAAGCCTCCTTCCAACCCTTGACTCCAGGACCAAGTTAGAGGGAAGTGCTGCTGTCCCTTGGGCATCATCCTCCTTTGGCAATGTCATAACCGAGAATGTGTTTGCTTTCTCCTGGTGCTCTCTCTCCCTCCCCCATGCTCTGCAGGAGCCATCGTGGCCGTGTATGTCATCTGCTGGCTGCCGTACCACGCCCGCAGGCTCATGTTCTGCTATGTCCCTGATGATGGGTGGACTGAGTGAGTGTGGCAGAAGGGCCCTTGCACACAGGGAGGGGGCCCATTGGGCCGGGCCTGGGGTCTCCATTGCTCTCCAGAGGGTCCCTTCATTGCTGGGTCCTCTGGAACTCTGGACTGCCTGCCACCTGGTTCCAAGCAGGCTGTTCCTCGAAATCTCCCAGCTAGGGATGGGGAAGAGTGCACTGTCCCTGAGCTGGTAAGGCCACGGCCATGAGAGGCCTGGGGGATTCTGACGACAGGAGAAAGAGAAGCCTACAGGCTGGGAAGGGGGAGCATGGGCCATGCTTCTGAGGCTTCCTCTCTCTCTCCTTCCTCTCCTATTACAAGGAGAGTGTGAGGAAGACACAAAGCTGAGACTCCATGAGCTAACAAAAGCCCCCTCAGCAGAGACCAAGACATGCACCCCCTTTTATGACACAGTTGGAGAAGATAAGAGAATTCCTAATCTGCCTTTTGGAAATCACTGTGCCCCAATCGTAAGTGGGAGTCAAACATCCAAAATAGGGGTCCCAGGAAGCCTCCGCAGAAAGAGCCGTGTGACAGATGCCTCCTCCTCAGGAGCCACTGGCGCCCCTTACCCTCCGTGGGCAACACGAACTCCTGCCAAGCGCTTCCTGCTGCAGAGAACCTGCCGCAAGGAATGTGGCTCCTCAGAAGGACCTGCGGCTCTTAGTGCAGCCACATCTCCTGACCACATGCAGCAACCCTGGGCACCTGGGGGGGTCCCTGTCAGTCAGCAATGTCACCTTACTATGAGGTGACCAGGAACCACAGCCAGGAATGGCAGATCATAGAGGCTGGTGGAGGACATCAGCCGCTGGTGATGAAACATTTGTGGAATTCACTTTGTGCTTCCTGGCCGGGTGCAGTGGCTCACACCTGTGAGCCAGCACTTTGGGAGGCTGAGGTGGGTGGATCAACTGAAGTCAGGAGTTCGAGACCAGCCTGGCCAACATGGTGAAACGCCGTTTTATCTACTAAAAATACAAAAATTAGCTGGGCACAGTGATGCGCACCTGTAGTCCCAGCTACTTGGGACTGTAGGCAGGAGAACTACTTGAGCTCAGAAGGCAGAGGTTGCAGTGAGCCACGCCACTGCACTCCCGCCTGGGCAACATAGCAAGAATCCATCTCAAAACAAAACGAAACAAAAAAATGTGCTTCCTGATAGTAGAAAATAGGAGAGGCATTGTCTGGCAGGAAACTGCGAGGGGATGCCGGGAGGGGGTGACAGGTCCTCTAACCAGGCTTCTGGGTTTCTCTTGCAGCCCACTCTACAATTTCTACCACTACTTCTACATGGTGACCAACACACTTTTCTACGTCAGCTCAGCTGTGACTCCTCTCCTCTACAACGCTGTGTCCTCCTCCTTCAGAAAACTCTTCCTGAAAGCCCTCAGCTCCCTGTGTGGAGAGCACCACCCCAGGGAGCGGTTACCCCCCCGAAGCCCCAGGGTCCCACCCTAATAGATACAGCTTCAGGCTTTGGGGATCCCCCAAAAGCCCCGACCTGGATGTAATACAAGAATGAAGAGAACAAGCAGAATGACCAGCTGCTCAGCCACCTAGCAGAGCAGGCAAGCAACCTTATCACTAACCATTCAAGTTTCGCAGCCAGGGCAACTTCCGTCAACCCCAGTCTGCTGAGAACCGTCAACTGCAGGCAAGCCATGTGACCCCTCCTAGCCTCAGGCTCCCTCATCTGTGTAGTGGAGATAAAAGAACAGCATCCATCTCTTAGTGTTGTCTGAGACTAAAGTGCTTAGCACAGAGCCGGGTGCATAGTAGATGCTCAATAAATTTTTGCTGGCACAATTTCTGTTGTTATTGTTGTTGCATGGCTCTTATCGCTGCTTTCCTGCTGTCCCGAAAGCCCACGACACTTTTCTGTAGTCTTATGCTCAGGTGTCCTATGAATTTCCCCAAATGACAAATCCACAGCGCCTGAGCTGTAGTAAGATTCTCCATTCTCTCCCAGGCAGGGAGCAGCTGTTGACCTTGACAGCAGCTTCTACGGGCTCTGGAAACCAGTGGGCCACTGGCATCCCCTCCTGCCTCTGGCCAACCCAACCCATGTAGCTTATGGGAAATGGCCATGTACTCCCCGCCATGAGGCACAGGGGGCCCAGGTACGCTCTGGCCAGCGCAGTGTTGGACAAGAGTTGAATCTTCTTTTTTTTTTTTTTTAACTGTTTCAAAGACTGTATTATTTAAAATTTTTTCCCATTTATTTTATTGCATTTTAGGTTTTGGGGTACATGTGAAGAACATGCAAGATTGTTGCATAGGTACACACGTGGCAGTGTGATTTGCTACCTTCCTCCCCATCACCTACATCTGGCATCTCTCCCCTTGTTATCTCTCCCCAGCTCCCCACCCCCCACCATCCCTCCCCTATTTCCCCCCAACTGACCCCAGTGTGTAGTGCTCCCCTCCCTGTGTCCATGTGTTCTCATTGTTCAACACCCGCCTATAAGTGAGAACATGCAGTGTTTGATCTTCTGCTCTTCTGTCAGTTTGCTGAGAATGATGGTTTCCAGGTTCATCCATGTCCCTACAAAGGATGCAAACTCATTGTTTTTGATGGCTGCATAATATTCCATGGTGTATATGTGCCACATTTTCCCTGTCCAGTCTATCATCGATGGGCATTTGGGTTGGTTCCAGGTCTTTGCTATTGTAAACAGTGCTGCAATGAACATTCGCGTGCACGTGTCCTTATAGTAGAACGATTTATAATCCTTTGGATATATACCCAGTAATGGGATTGCTGGGTCAAATGGAATTTCTATTTCTAGGTCCTTGAGGAATCGCCACACTGTCTTCCACAATGGTTGAGCTAATTTACACTCCCACCAACAGTGTAAAAGTGTTCCTATTTCTCCACATCCTCTCCAGCATCTGTTGTCTCCAGATTTTTTAATGATCGCCATTCTAACTGGCGTGAGATGGTATCTCAATGTTGTTTTGATTTGCATTTCTCTGATGACCAGTGATGATGAGCATTTTTTCATATGTTTGTTGGCCTCATGTAGGCCTTCTTTTGTAAAGTGTCTGTTCATATCCTTTGCCCACTTTTGAATG
>NW_022436971.1:13966275-14043148 GCF_009761245.1 Sapajus apella
TGTTACCCAGGCTGGAGTACAATGGCGCGATCTCGGCTCACCGCAACCTCCGCCTCCTGGGTTCAGGCAATTCTCCTGCCTCAGCCTCCTGAGTAGCTGGGATTACAGGCACGCACCACCATGCCCAGCTAATTTTTTGTATTTTTAGTAGAGACGGGGTTTCACCATGTTGACCAGGATGGTCTCGATCTCTTGACCTCGTGATCCACCCGCCTCGGCCTCCCAAAGTGCTGGGATTACAGGCGTGAGCCACCACGCCTGGCCCTGAATGGGCTTTTATGTTTTTTTCTTGTTATCTTCATTCTCTTTATCAGGCGGACTCTGCTTGCTTTACAGCGGGCCCCAGCCCCTGCACTGCCCCCACAGGACAGGCCCACTTCCTACCACCAGCCTTACACCTGGAGGCAGTAAGGCTGAGGCCGGGGGAGCAATGGTGCTTTTCCCTGCGTGCAGAGGACACAGTGGCAGAGGGCAGGGGAGGGTGCCGGCCCGTGTGGGAGTAGGAGAGAGGGAGGTGCAGGACACAGCACCAAGGGGAGGCTCGTTTCGATGAGCTGCATCAACACTTCCCTGGACTCTGCCCACCTCCTGACCCATCCTCCACCCCCTACTCCCATGATGAACGCTGCGCACACTCATCACACACACATCACACAGGCACACGTCACACATGTATGCACAGACTCACGCATGCAGACACACCACAAACATGTCACATGCACACTCGTCACACATCACATGTGCACACGTCACGTACACACTCATTACACCTACATCACACATCAGCTGCACATCACACACACCACAGGTAAACTCATCACATGCACACGTGTCACATGTACACACGAGATGAACTGGCAGTGGCTTCTGCACAACTTGGAGGTGACTATTCTCCAGGCCAGCCCCAGAGCCCCTGAGAAGAGGCCAGAGGTGACGACTGCACACCCTTCATGGAGCCTTCCTGGGCTAGGACCACCACGGGCACCCACATGTGGGCTCATCAGGTGAGGACATGCCACCTGGAAAGGAGTGACAGCTGCCCTGGTGTGGGGACCTCTTTAGGGGGCGGCTCTGACAAGCAGGCCACGACGGGCTCCCTGTGTTCATGGAGGAAGAAGGAGCTTCAGCCCTGCACCGCGAGGGGTGAGGCTGACCTCACCTGGTCCTGCTGCTGGTGATGGTGCAATCTCCTTTCAAGCCTCAGCTTCAGAACCCCTGGGTCAAGGCTGTGGCTGTGGCATCCTTACACCCCAGCCAAAGCTCCAGAGAGATCTGGGAAGCAGGAAAGGCAAGAAGCAGCTCCCAGTTCAAATGCAGATGAGACGGCCTGGGAAGCATGCTCGTGAGGTCCGGGGCGTGGGGCAGGAGAGCTGGTTCCATTGGCCTCATCACTGGAAGCAAGTGACCCCTGGGCAGGTTCAACTCCCTGAGTCTGCGTCGCCTGTGAAACTGGTGGAGGAAAAAGCTCTTAAGCTATTTAAAAACAGTAATTCAAGTCAGCAAAAATGGATCTGAATTTGAAGCAATTTTTAATCTTCATTTATCTCTTTTGTGTGTGTGTGTGTGTGTGTGTGTCTACAGAAATGGTAATGTGCTTGATATGGGATATTCTCTGAAGCCCCTGATAAGGGTGTTACATAATACGTACCATACATCCCATGTCACTTTTCTAAAATATGGAAAACCCAAATTGAAAAATACATCTGGTGCCAAGGGTTTCAGATAAGGGATTGTGGATCTGTAGTACTTAATAATAAACTTATAATAATTAAATAAGATAAAGAATGTTAAGCTCCTACCACAGTGCCTGGCATACAGTAAATGCTCAATAAATGCCAGTTGTCCTTATTGTCATCATCATCATCCTAGGCCTCAAACTGGGTAAAACCTGGTAGTGTTCCTTGGAGAAGATTAGATGAATGAGGCACACGTCTTCTGCTACATGTTACCGAAGTACAGTAAGACACAAGAGAAACAAAATGTAAAGAACACATTGAGAAACATAGATGAGCCACTTTATATATTATCCAAAATTTTCATGCAAATCGTTAGGCAAAACACCAGGACCCCAAAGGCCAAGAAACACAAAAGGAAACATGTTCAGCCTCAACAGTTCCTGGAGAAATGTCAACCCAATCAATAATACGCAGCATTTTATGGGCAATATGTTAACAAAAAACGTCAATGACCAGAACAAACATTGCTGCCAGTAACTGGGTGACATGAGTGTGCTCCTGTCTTAGATGGAAAGGAAATTGAATAACCTTCTTGGAGAGCAAATAGGCAATATATTTTGAAAGCCACAAAATGCTCAGAAACGTGGACCCTGAAGTTCAACTTCTGGATATTTACTCTGAGATAATTTGCTAAAGAAGAAAAGGCCTCTCCGTGTGCACACAGAGTCATTGCAACACTCTTTATCTGGGCCTTTGCAAGCACTGGTCCAACAACATAAATCTCTTATGCTGCCTAATCTTCAAAGCAGCCCCCACAGTAAAAACTGTTCTTACTATCACCATTTCACCTCTGGGGCAACGGAAGCAAAGCCAAGCTAAGCAAGGTTCTTCTGCTCCTTGGTAACTTGAAGAGTGGAGCCGAAGCTTGGGAGTTGGGAGCTGGTGCTCGGTATCTTTATCATGCTGCTGCCCAGGAGCTGGATGGCAAAAGATGCCAACAGGCTAGGTGCCGTGGCTCATGCCCGAAGTCTCAGCACTTTGGGAGGATGAATTAGGCAGATTACCTGAGGCCAGGAGTTTGAGACCAGCCTGGGCAGCATGGCAAGATCCTGTCTCCATAAAAAATACAAAAACTTTGGGAGGCCGAGGCGGGTGGATCACGAGGTCAAGAGATCGAGACCATCCTCGTCAACAAGGTGAAACCCCGTCTCTACTAAAAATACAAAAAATTAGCTGGGCATGGTGCCTGTAATCCCAGCGACTCAGGAGGCTGAGGCAGGAGAATTGCCTGAACCCAGGAGGCGGAGGTTGCGGTGAGCCGAGATCGCGCCATTGTACTCCAGCCTGGGTAACATGAGTGAAACTCCATCTCAAAAAAAAAAAAAAAAAAAAATACAAAAAATTAGCCAGGCGTGGTGGTGCACACCTGTAGTCCCAGCTACTCAGTGGGCTACGGTGGGAGAATCACCTGAGCCTGGAAAGTTGAGACTGCAGCGAGCTGTGATTGCACCACTGCACTCCAGCCTGGGCAACAGAGCGAGATCCTATCTCAGAAAAATAAAAAGAAGACAAGAGATTCAGGACCAACGTTATGAAACTGAGTGAATTACAATGCCCTTGGTCAACCAAATCCTATTTATTAGGCCACTCTTAACAAATATAAATTATAAGGCTTATTTAGCAGCATAAGCATATTCTGATTATACGACTAGGAAAGGAAACAAGACAAATTGTGTATTATGTACAAATCACACAGATAAAAGGTCAGAATGAAGCACTTAAACATAAAAGTGGGGGCTTTGCTAAAGAGGTGCGAGTGACCCCAGATTGGTGCTGGTGGCTGTCCTCCTCATCCCACCACCCTGGCACAATAATTTGGGGCACGCAGCAGATGCAGAAATGTAGAGAGAAAAAAAGAACCGCAAAACCAGTTTTCTTGCATGTGTTGACATAATATTGTTCGCATAATCTTGAGGTCACACATTGCAGATAGGAATTTAGTTCCCCCTAATGTTGTCCCAGGTGGTGGCACTAAGCCTTGATTAAGGAGCCAGCAGCCTGGGGTCAGCCCAGCCAGGGGATGGATCCAGCCTCTGATGCTTATTAGCTGGGTACTTAAGCAAATCCCTTCACTTCCTTGGGCCTTGTTTCCACTTCTGTAAATAGGCATTATCACAACTACCTGCCGGGTTTTAAGAATCAAATGCCATCCTGAAAAAAATCCTTAGGGTATTACCTAGCAACCAAAACAACTCAATAAATAGTAGCTGTCAAAATTATGGAAATGGGGAAGGTATTAGTGGTTGCCAGGTGTCTAGGATGTGGGGAGGAGGCCCTGGAGGGAGGTGGGTGTTGCCTTCAACATGGGATATGACGGATTTTCAGAGTGATGGAATTGTACTGTATCTTAAACCTTCAGTGTCAAATGCTAGTAAGGTGCACAGAATCTTGTACTCTTCCTTAAAACTGTATGGGAATCTATAATTATCTCAAAATTGTAAAAAGGACGAAAGAAGAGGATCACTCATTGTCCCACCATGCAGATAATCACTATTAAATTTTTGGTTTACATCTTCTGGGGCATAAAAACACACACAAAGAACAGTAGCTGTCATGCTTATAAAGGCACTCTCCAGGCTTCTGAATGCAGATTATCGTTATAATTCTATATTCAAAACTTTTTAATCGTGTATTTCTTTGTGTGGTTGGTTTGGCTACGTACTTGCTTGTTGCTCGCCTTGCCTTGCCTTGGCAAGATCAAGAGAGAGACCCCAACAGTGCTGATTTTATCAGGCTTCTGTCTTTGAGCCATGACTTCATCAGTATCAGAACCCTAGGAGGCTTTTCACAATCTTTGAAAGGGGAAGTATGCGCTGCGCACCTGCGTTAGTTTCTTAGGGCTGCCATAACAAAGTCACACGAACTGTGCGTCCTAAAACAACAGAAATGTATTCTCTCACAATCCCGGAGGCTTCTGAAATCCAGGTGGTGGCAGGGCACACTCACCAAAGACGCTAGGGGAGGAAACTTCCTTGCTTCTTCCAGCTTCCCATGGTTCTCAGCAAGTCCTGGCATCCCTTGGCTTATAAATTTATGGTTCTAAAATATGTCTTCCTTGTCACATGATAGTCAGCCTCCATGTCTCTCTCTCCCGGTCTTAGAAGGACACTAATACTGGATTATGACCATACGGGACCTCTTCACTCCACTATGACTTCATCCTAGCTAGTTGCATCACTAATTATAACAGTAATGACCCTATTTCCAAATAAGGTCCCATTCTGAGGTACTGGGCTTAAGACTTCAACAGATCCTTTTTCAGGACACGATTCAACCTGTCACACCACCCAAACTCCCCCTCCTCGGCAGGCTGGACTCCCACCCCTGGGAAAGACCCTTTGATACAGCAAGAACTAGAGTTAGAGTAGCCCATGGTCACAAGTGACAAAAACGAGTCCTTGCCAAAGTTTTAGAAAGAAAAGAGGAGGAAAACTGGGACAGTATATTTGGCGAATGACAAATGCAGTCATAGAAGAATTCTTGTTTCTTCTCTAGACGTGAAGGCCTTTAACAATCTGCACTGGCCTTTCCAACTGTTTTGTCCATTAAAATGCTAATTCCCTCTGGGCTGGGAAATCTGCCCAAGCAAGGAGACTGAAACAGAAATGAAAGCTGTCAACACTGGATGCACCCTTGGTTCACAGTCTTCCCTTCAACAAAAACTGTCTGCAGAATCTTAAGCCAGACCTAGGAGATTTCATGCCATTTCTTAAATTAAAAGTGATTTCTAAACCTTAATACTGGGCTGTCCCAGACTCTGGATGGCACATCATGTGGTAGGTTTCGTGAATGCCCACAGCCAGGAGTGCCTCCAGGCAACCCAAGAAATGGGTTTCCCAATGAGAGGATATTGGAGCTGGACTTAGATTGTACATGAAGCCAAGAGTCTCTTCTAACATATGGCATTCAGTGGCAGTAAATTGCTCAGGACAGGAAGCAGCTGTGATGTTAGTAGAAATATTATTACACATGCAGGCATGAATCTAGGTTTGTTCTATCACTTAACAGCAGTGTCATCTTAGATGAGTCACTTTACCTCTTGGAGCCCCAGTTTCTTCTTCCATAAGATGGTCCCAGTAACATCCACCTCAGAGTATTACACTGATTAAACAAATTAATGAATATGTAGTCATCTAGTAAAATGCCTGGCACAGAGTGGGTGCTCACAAATCCTTGGCTACTCGCTATGCTCATTTTGTAGCGAACACACTCTCTGGGGAGCTGGGTGACTTGGCCAAGGAACAAAAGCACGAACCCAAGTCTCCTGATTTGAAATGCCAAGTGCTCTCCACTGCGACATCCAGCCACGGGAACGCCAACTCCTACATAATAAACGTTGCTTCTTGCAGCGTGATTTCTCCTCTGTTATTGTAGTTCTTCATTTGCTGAAAGCATCCAGGTGATTTTTTTCTTTGGGAACTGTCTCTGACCCTGACTACTAGGCAGATCAGAAAAGCATCTCTGAGCCCAGATCGCAAGGAACAGGGAAAACAGGTCTAAAGCCAGGCCTCGCAGGCGCTACATCAGTGGTGCGTAGTCACATAGTCACAAAGACACGTTAAACACTGACCTACAGCCCCAGCCCACTGTGAACCCTTGGAGTTAGGTTGGGTTTTGCTGACTGGTTTGGGTCATTACTCGAGTTTTGAGGGCTTTCTATTTGGTTGAACTTGGGACTATAAAGCAGAGTCCTGGAGTAAGTGAGGGTCTCAACTCTGAATATTCTTGAAAAGATTCTTGCAGGTCTTGGAGCGCCCCCTAAATGAAGAAATGGGAGGTTTCACAGTTGACTGTGTGTGGACTGTTGGGGGCGTGTGAATGGGGCTTCCTGTTCCAAGTGACATCTGGCTAAAAGTCCCTGACGCAGGCTTTCCGTTAGAACAACTGTAAAGATACAATGGGGAATCAGCCCATGACATTACGAAAAGCAAGGAATGGAAGTGAAAAATCTCATAACTTCTAGTAACGATCAAACTGCTGGAATTTTCAACCAGTGGTTAAAAAAAACGCTCTGTTCCCCAAAACAGCAAACCTCTAGGCTCAAAACAAGTTGGAATTTGCTTAGCGTCCCACTGTCAGAAGTGTAGATGAAGGCTTTTAAGTGGCTGGAAACCTGCACCCTCATTTTATACCTCCCCATCCATTCCCTCTTCTACATTAGTTTAGAAAGAATCTGGTAATAATACTGATATCAATCCACCAGCTGACGTCCATAGCACTGACAGGATCCAAATGTCCGGATTTGGCTCCTCTCTAGAGATAGGCTCAGGGGCACTGCATCCTAACCAGCCCTGATCCATGGCGCAGAGAAGGAGAATCCACCAACTCCAAAACAGTTAGGAAGCAAGGCCAAGGGCACGCCTTTGCAACTGAAAAAACTGAATTTGGCTGGATGTGTCTTCATTCCGTGAAGAAAGGTAAAGACACATACACACACAGAGGGGACCCATTGGGGGTGAGGGATTCTGCAGGATAAGCTGTGCAACGGGTCAGGAGCACACCTGGCAATGGATGTACTATCCCAGACAATGACTTCTTCCCTTCATGGCTTGCAAGAAAGCGTGGCTCCTTGGAATCACACGCAAAAGGCCATCAGGGAGAGGACAAATTGTGACAAAAGGGAGCATGGCAATGCCCTGCAGACGGTAGAGAGGGGATGACAGCGTAGGAATTCAATCTGTGGTTCGGTGACACACTTGAGAAGCCCTTCTGGAAGAGATTGGAAAGCCTGAGGAGATGAAGAAGGGACGAGCCCTGATGGCGGACGGGAGACACAGAGCGGCAGATCACCAGAGCTGACCGGAAGGGGTGGGAGTTCCAGAGGAAAATAATGCCACCAAACAGGAGGGATTTACTGAAAAGTGTTAACCAGAGGAGTGACGCAATCAATCACTGAAACAGAGAAGGGACGTATCAAGTCTCTGTGTGTGTGACATTTGGGTAGTGGGGAATTCCCTGTTTAAGAAAAAGTATACAACTTACACATAAGTCCTCTTTGCTTACAAAGAAGTAAACCATCTAGAAGGGCAGAGAGGAAAACATGGGAGCCTCCTCAACACGCTCCACTCCCTGCCCCTTCCCCAGCGTGGCCATTGTCAAGTTTGGTGTTAATTATTCCAGTTGTATGCAAAAATGCAAGTATAAGTTATGCCTATGTATTGTTAAATGTAAACTAAACTTCCTGTTTCTTTCACTGATCAATGTCTCCATGCCGGTATACGTAAACCTGCCTTGTTATTTCTCTCTTTTGTGCCTAGAACACTCTTCTAGAAAATCAAGTCTGCCCAGGAGGAGCTAGAGCGGTTTAGAAAGCGTGTGCCTACATCACCACTGGACTATAGAAGAGTAAGGACAGAAGCAGGGAAGAAGGGTTAGAGAGACGAGATTTCTCAAAGAACAAAACATAGGACTACGATTTGATCCAGCCATCCCATTACTATCTACCCAAAAGGAAAGAAATCATAATATCCAAAAGATAGCTGCACGCCTATGTTTACTGCAGCACTATTCATAATAGCAAAGTTATGGCATCAACCTAAATGTCCATGAACAGAGGACTAAAGAAACTATGGTATGCATATACCATGGAATACTACTTACCCATGAAGAAGAATGAAATTATGTCTTTTGCAGCAACGTGGATGGACTGGAGGCCATTATCCCGAGAAATAACTCAGAAACAGAAAATCAAATGCCACATGTTCTTCCTTCTAAGTGGGAACTAAACAATGAGCACAGGTGGACATACAGAATGGGCTACAAGATGTGGGAAGGGGGTGAGGATTGAATAATTACCTGTAGGATGCAATGTTCACTCTTCAGGTGATGGGTCCACTACAAGCCCAGACTTCACCACTATACAAGGTATGCATGTGAGAAGCCTGCACTTGTACCTCCTAAATCCTCAAAAATAAAATTTTAAAAATAAATTTAAAAATTTAAAAAAGTTTTTGGGAAGGACTAGAAAAATGAGAAGACAGAGATATTAAACTTAAAAAGAGAAATAAAGATAGTAAAGGGAGTTCTTAAAATTAACACAAATATGTAATATTTAAATTTATGCCAGAAAACTTGAAGGTTTTTATATTTTCCCAGAATGTACATTTTAGAATGTTGGATAAAATCTAAATATACAAATAACTGTGACATAAACTGTGCGACGCACTCCATGTTTATTGCAGCACTATTCACAAAAACCAAGATTTGGAAGCAACCTAAGTGCCTGTGAACAGACGAATGGATAAAGAAAACAGGATACATATGCACAATACAGTTCTATTCAGCCATCAAAAAAGAATGAGGTCCTGTCATCAGCAACAACATGGCTGGAACTGGAGGTCATTATGTTAAGTGAAATAAGCCAGGCACAGGACAAACCGAATGTTCTCACTTATTTGTGGGAGCGAAGAAAATTAAAACAATTGAACTCATAGAGATAGAGAGTAGAATGATGGTTAGCAAAGGCTGGGAACAGTAGTTGGGGGAAGGGGGAGTAGGGATGTGTAATGGGTACAAAAATACAGTTATAGAGAATAAGATCCAGTATTTGACAGCACAACAAGATGACTACAGTCAATAATTTATTGAACATTTAAAAATAAGAATATGCTTGTTTATAACATATAGAAACAGTAAATGCTTGAGGTGATGGATACCCCATTACCCTGATGTGATTATTATACTTTTTGTGCCTATATCAAAAGATCTCATGTACCCCATTAATATATACACCTACTATGTACCCACAAAAGTTAAAAATGAGTAAATTATACAAGTAGTTAAAAAAAATTGTTCCTTAAAGGAAAAAAAGAAACTAGAGCCATAATTGTTTTGAATGTGTTTATTATTTTTAAAATTTTATTATTTTTTATTGTGCTTTAGGTTCTGGGGTACATGTGCAGATCATGCAGGATTGTTGCATAGGTACATACATGGCAAGGTGTTTTGCTGCCTTCATCCCCCCGTCACCTATATCTGGCATTTCTCCCCATGTTATCCCTCCCCACCCTCCCCACCCCCCACTGGCCCTCCCCTGCCCCTATTTATTATTCTTCACTGGTTTGGGATTAGTGATATTTCTGGCCCTGCAGAAGTATAGATGTCTATATTTTCCAGTGCTCTGGAAGTTTTATTTTATGGTGGTAAACTATACTGAAAAATTTACTATTATTGACATTTAGCATATTCACAATGTTGTGTAACAATCACTACTATCTAGCTCCAGAACATTTCCTGATTTTCTGGAATTATCTGTGTAACACAGAAGTCTCTCTCCTTTGAAGCTAACTTTTATGTCAAACATGTTACCATGCCCATCAAATACCATTTCTATTGGTGTCCTTCCTCTGTTTCTGAGAGAGACGGCGTGGTCTCTATTTATGACTACAGAATTTATGCATTTTTCTTATATATATATATTTTTTATAGAGATGGGGTCTTGCCATGTTGCCCGAGCTAGTCTCTAACCCTGAGCTCAGGCAGTCTTCCCACTTCAGCCTCCCAAAGTGCCGGGATTACAGGTGTTGGGCCACCATGCCTGGCCCTCTTCTCATATTTCAAACAGCTCCCACTTTATGTATTTCATAGCATGTGCGAATGTCTACAGCGGTTTGTGATCAAAATATTAAATTCTATTCTGATTAGCTTTCTTAACCCAATCTGAGCACCTCAATCTATTATTAGGTAAACTTAATCCACTTATATTTGACTGTTGATATGTTTGGATGTTTGCCCCCTCCAAATCTCATGTTGAAATGCGATCCCCAGTGTTGAAGGTGGGGCCTGGTGGGAGGTGTTGAGGTCATAAGGCAGATTCCATGGTGCTTGGATTGCCTGGTGCTGTGCTCAGGATGAGTGAGTTCTCCCTCTGAGTTCATGTGAGATCCGGTTGTTTAAAAGTGCAGCGCCTCCCCGCCTCTTTCTTGCTCCTGCTCTCACGTGATGTGTCTGCTCCCCTTCACCTTCCACCATAATTGGAAGCTTCCTGAAGCCTTCCCAGGAGCAGATGCCAGCACCATGCTTCCTATACAGCCTGCAGAACTGTGAGCCAATTAAACCTCTTATGAATTACCCAGTCTCAGGTGCTCCTTTATGGTAACATGCAAACGGACACACACACCTGCCATCAATTTTGTTTCTTATTTACCAAGATTTCCTGTTGCTTTCCCCATCCCCAACTGTTCTTTCCTTATGTTGGACTTCATTGATTTGGTCACTGCTGTCTTCCCTTTAATATTTTAGATGTTGGACATCCTTCCTTTTCTCCCAGTGGTCACCCTAAATGCTTCACATGCATACTTAAGAGTTCCTTTTCTACTAGCATATTAATTACTCTTAATTACCCAGCAAATCAAGAATTTCAGCCCATTTCACTATTTTCTCAGTTTCTCCATCACCGATCACTCCCACCCCTGCTCCCATGTTGAGATCATTGAGGGTGTGAGAGATTCACTCATTCACTGAGTGGGCATTTAATGAGCACATGGCACGAGCTGGGCAAATTCAAAGCTCTGGGCGTGCAGCACTGAATGTGTCTAACCGAATTCCTACCTTCATGGGAGGAGACAAAAATAACACAAATGTATTCTATGTCAGTAGTTCCCTCATCTGGGATGGCCTCATTGGGAAGGCGACTGAGTAGCAAGGGAACATCAGAGTGTGGGAGGGATCCAAGGGACTAGAGGGATGAGCACTCCTGGCATGAGGAGCAGCGGGTCTGAGTGGGCACTGGCCTGGCAGGGGTCCAGGGGGCTGACGGGCAGTGAGCAAGGGGGCCACTGGCCTTGGCCATGGTCACATGCTTAGCCCAGGTCAGTGGAGTATGGGAAACGTGGTGGGGAGCGCTGCAGGGAATCAACCAGGCTCCCAGCTCCAAACCACATCCTGTTAATCATCTGAACAAATGCCCCAGGGCCTCTTCTGCCTTCTGCAGCCACCGTGAAGCTCAGAGTGTCCCCAAACCATCTTCCCTTTGTGGCAGGGGTTTCCAGGGCTTGGCACTGATCGCTGTTCCTTTCTGCGGTCTCTTACAGACCTCCAGGCTGCAGCTTCTGGCTCTAGTCTCTTGAGCATGTCTATCTGGCTATTTCACTTGCCTATTGAGGTTTTAGTTTTCATTTCCAAGATCTATAATTACTTTTTGTGTGTTTCTGGGAGCATTAGCATCTTACTTCTTTCTTATTTTAATTACACTTGCTTCATAAGTTTGCTTTACTGACTCTTCACAGAGGTTACCACCTTTTCTTCGCTATATTGTTTCCTACATTTTTTCTGAGTCTTAGTTGTGTGTTTATTTCTGTGCTAAGGAGCTCCTATTTGCTTGTTTCTTCTGTTTACCATAAACAGCCTCAAACATTTATGAGAATTAGGGCATGCCAAGGAGAGAGGAGTGTCAATGGCTTGTCATCACAAAGGGCTGGCTCCCCCATGTCCTCCTCCTCCTTAGGTTCCATACTTTCCTTGGCCATTATCAGATGCTTAGCCCAGGTCAGTGGAGTATGGGGAGCGTGGTGGGGAGCACTGAGGGAATCAACCACACTCACCACTGCAAACCACTTCCCCTGTTACTCATCTGGACAAATGCCCCAGGTCCCCTTCTGCCCTTTGCAGCCACCATGAAGCTCAGAGTGTCCCCAAACCATTGTCCCTTGGTGGCAGGCCATTCTGCACATTCTAAGCTGGTTTCCTCCATATTTGTTCTCCTGTACATCCAATGCAGTCTACCTTTTTAATCATCAGGAATTCTGCAACATGTTAATATACTCCACTTTTACGGCTTTATCCTTATTTCTTTTCCAAAACTATCCATTTGAAGCCGGTAGTCCCCAGAGGTGAATAGCCACGCTACCTTCTCTCAAAACAATGCTATGAATACCCACCAACAAAACAATATATGCATTATAAGTTTTATTTATAAGACTGGAACAGACAAGAATATTAGTTTGAGGTTTTTTCCAATTTAAATTAATAAAACAGGGAGAATGACACAGAAGCTGCTATTTACAAAAGACAAGTATGACTAACGAAGGTCAGTTTTTATTCTGAAATAGGAATAATGACCTATGCAAAGCGATCATTTTATAAACATTGATCTAAATGTTTGATACTTGTGGACTTTTTTTTCTTAGGGAAAAAAAGATTGACATCAACTCTTTGGCATCATCTTTTAAAATCATTTCTTCTGGGATTGTTATCCATCAGAGTGCTTATATATGTCTAGGATAGATGTCTACGAATGCATTCTGAGGCCAGGAGCAGCGGCTCATGCCTGTAATCCCAGCACTTTGGGAGGCCGAGGTTGGCGGATCACTTGAGGCTAGGAGTTCAAGACTAGCCTGGCCAACATGGCGAAATCCCATCTCTACTAAAAACAAAATTTAAAAAATTAGCCAGGCGTGGTGACAGACACCTGTAATCTCAGTTACTTGGGAGGCTGAAGCTGGAGAATCACTTGAACCCAGGAGGCAGAGGTTGCAGTGAGCTGGGATTGCACTCCAGCCTGGGCAGCAAGAGCAAAACTTCGTCTCAAAAAAGAGAATGCATTCTCATGATTAAACTAAACTGTCTACACTTTTCCTTCAAGTTAGGTGCCGCTTCAAACTGTAGAGCTCAGAAACCAGGAGTCTGAGCTGTGCTTCTCGCTCTTTCCAGCTGTGAGAACTTGGACAGGCGCACTCTGCATCTCAACCTTCTCGTCTTTCAAAGGGGAAGAATAATTCCAATCACACAAGAAAGGATTAAACAAGATGAATAAGATGATCACTGCTGAGGCGCCTGGGCAATGGGTGGCCCTCTCACCTGTGGCTTTAAAAACCATCTGTCAGGCTGTGAAGGGTGAGCCGAGGAAATCTCTCTCCCTGTCTCCTCTCTTCTGTTCCCACCTCCTCTCTAGTCAAATGAGATTCTTCCCCAAGGAACCAAACATCAGTAAGAGAAAACGAGCTACTTCAGGAACTGAAAACTAAACTCTAGTAAATTATAGTCGTACATCTAGTTCTCACCAACTATTTCATCTATCACTTTGGTTGTTTTCATTGTTTGTTTCAAGTAAGTGATGTAGTCCTCTTCCCTTTGTAAGGCAAATTTTAGGTCAACCTCTGTCAGCCTCATTTCCTCCCTTCAAAAAAAAAAACCCTTTAGTTTTAAAAAAAAGCTTCTTTGCATTTTTGCCCTTTCTAAGAGGTAGGGTATTTACCCTATGTTATTTTAGTAGGATCATATTTGCTCTGAAGTAAATCCATTTGTTATTTTATTAAATGTGATGCCTTTGGGCTAGCTTCTGAAACAGCAAACTTATAGGCAATTAAATAATTCGTATTAATACGATCTACTTATTTTTTCTTGCCTCCAGCCTTTACAGTTAAAATGTTCCTTTGGAATATTGCTGTGTAGGAGGTTACAGGGGAACCTACATGGCTGAAATACCATCTACTGAAATACTGGCGCTGCTACAAAATAACCCAAGATTCCTTAAACTAAGAGAAAAATCAGGTTCGTCCATGGAAGCAAACGAATGGCAGGACAGGGAGCAAATCTTTGTTCTTCGCGAAATGGACTTCAAAACAGCCCAGGGCAAGGGGCTGGCCCAGACCTGGGGAGTCTCAGGTTTTCATCCCCACCCACTGCAGACTCCTCCTCCTGGCTCCCAGGACCACAGCCTCAGGGGCCCATGTGCACTGCGAAGGGCTGCACCGTGGATAGTCCCTGGGGTCCGTTCCAGTCAAACACCCCACGATCCAGGCCTCCCTTTGGCCTCAACAGCTCGAGGGCTCTGAGCACTCATCTCTTCCAGAAGACTCGCCGCTGTCTTCCTCAGATGTGTCGCCCGGTCAGAAAAAAGAGCGGCCGGTCTTCCCTGGCATTGGCCGTCTGGAACTCGTCACGCAGCCGGAACTGCCACTCGTCCTCAAGCTCCAGGCGGACGACCGTCTGGCGCAGGGAGCTCCGGTCCTGACAGATGACACACAAGGTCGCACCTGCGTGGACAACGCCAGAGGTGTGGGAAGGGAAAAGGTGAGTTGATCCAGATGAAAGCGGCTGCCGGGATTCTACTTGCAATGACAAACCAGGGCGCTTCTGGGAAGGGCAGAGGCGCGGCAGGTCGGCCTCTTGCTCTTTCAGGATGATGTACAATCTTAGCAAGACAGGAGTGTGGCTGGGAATGTGGTAGGTTTGCGGGGGAGAAACGCGGCGGCAGAAGGAAAGCTGGGCAGGGAATGAGCTGAGGTGCGGGCGGAAGGAGAGAGGCGGGTTGGGTCGCAAACCAAGCATCCTCAGCCCCAGCCGGTAGCTCATGTACCCCACCCTACCTACCCCACCCCACAGCTTCATCCCCCTCTTCTGCCACCCATGCAGGCCCGAGGCACCCCCCCACCCCGTCCCCCTCCCCTGCCCCATCCCACATGCCAGCTGCAGGAATTCTCCTTCCTCTCTACTCCCAGCACACAGCGACACCTCAACCGGGTCTCCCTCCCACTTTCCCTCTCTGCTCCCTCCCCAGCTTTAGATGAAATGTTTCCTGAGGCAGAGACTGCTGTAGAAACCTCTCAATCTTTCCCAAGGCGTTAGATGCTGCTGGTGCTCATTCAGTGCCTGCTAGAGTGGAAGGTCAGGGCCAAGGACCACCAAGGAAAGGGAAGGTCAGCGAGGGATCTGAGCAGGACGGGAAATGCAGACTGGAAATTGTGTTTTCAAGTCAGGCAGAACAAGTGCTTGTCATTCTCAACCAGCTGGCGCATAAAGGAAGAAGACTGGAGCAAAAGTCAAGGTGGTGCAGAACCTCCCAGGACGAGGAAGAAGCCTCCTCCACCAGGAGGAAGAGCATCAGCAACGACTGAGACACTGGTGTGAAGGATTCAGGTTGGAAAAGAACACAAATGACCGACGCAGTGGCTCACGCCGTATTCCCAGCACTCTGGGAGGCTGAGGCGGGTGGATCATCTGAGGTTGGGAGTTTGAGACCAGCCTGGCTAACATGGTAAAACCCAGTCTCTACTAAAACTAAAAAAAATTAGCTGGGCATGGTGGCAGGCATCTGTAATCCCAGCTACTCGGGAGGCTGAGGCATGAGAATCGCTTGAACCCAGGAGGCAAAGGTTGCAGTGAGCCGAGATGGCACCACTGCACTCCAGCCTGGGCGACAAGAGTGAAACTCCAAAAAGAAAGAAGAAAAGAGAAAAGAAAAGAAAAAAGAGAAAGGATAAAGGAAAGGAAAGGGAATAGGAAAACACAAATATTAAAAATGTCTGTGATTCATCTAAAGAAAGGGGGACTTGTCTCTACCCAAACACGTACAGGGAAAGAGAGCTTCTGGGGATCCAATCCCAGCTCGCTTGCACTTCCCTGGGTGGTTGAAGCAGTCACTTCCCTCTCTGATCCTCAGTTTACCCAGGGCAAATAAGGACTAGGACCAGAGTCCCCTCCTCAGGGTACCTGGTGATGACAGACATTGAAGACAAGGTCCAGGGTTAAGAGTACGGAGTTACCTTTCAGAAAATGAAACTTTTTCAAGAAGCTAGCTCCCACGAAAGAGTCACAGAGGTACAGCAGCAGTCCGCTGAACAGCAAGTCGGAGCAGCTGATGTTTAAAGAGTGGGGCCTGGAGCTCACATAGCAAACAGAAATCTGAAAAAGAAATCCAAGAGAAAGCAGTGTTTTCTATGAAATGCTCAGTAACGTTATACCACAGTTTGCATCTAGTAAATGCAAACTGCTTGGTTCAGCTCAAAATTTTGGGGGACCAGAGACAATATTTTCATGTCATTTCCAAATCAGTATCTGAAAAATCAATTATAGAAGTTTTATCCAGATTTATCTAGTCATGAGTTCATCAGAGAATCAGAATATTTGGGCCAGGCCTGGTGGCTCACACCTGTAATCCCAGCACTTTGGGAGGCCGAGGTGGGCGGATCACCTGAGGTCAGGAGTTTGAGACCAGCTTGGCCAACATGGCGAAACCCCATCTCTACTAAAAATACAAAAATTAGTCAGGTGTGGTGGCACGGGACTGTAATCCCAGTTATTCAGGAGGCTGAGGCAGAGAAACACTTGAACCCGGGAGGTGGAGGCTGCAGTGAGCCAAGATCGTGCCACTACACTCCAGCCTGGGCAACAAGAGCAAAACTCCATCTCAAAAATAATAATAAATGTTTGGGCATCAGAATTTGGTTGGCTTCCTATCTTCTTATGTCTGGGCAAAGCATCTCAGCTCTCTCAGCTGAATGGCAAAAGCTATAAAGTGGGGTCAACCCTGAGACAAAGGAGTTGAGGACTTAGGATTCAGTCCCCAATTCCAGCCCATCAGTTCTAGAGATTTCTCTGACAGGGATTCACAGCACCCCGTCTGAAAGTCACCTGAGATCCCAGGTTAAGGTAGCAGTCGACGGACAGCACGGGGTGGTCACGGTTCTTCAGGGAGAGCGGGAAGAAGCGGTGGCTGTGGTGCTGCAGGAATTTCTCCAGCAGGAGCTGGGCGGGTGCCGCGAGGAACGTGTGCTTGCTGTCCGGGGCGCAGATGTACTGGGCCGGCACGACCGCTGCGGAGTTATCGGACACCTGTGTGGGAAGAAGGGCATCAGGCCACTCCCAACCTCCCTGAGGGGAGAGGACCTTCCCTCGGCTCCTGAGTTGCATGGGGCAGCCCAGGCATGGCAGCTAGCTCGTGTTGCTCAGGGGAATGAACTCAGAACACATACTTCAGGAATAAAATTCTGTGTTGAGAAATATTAGTTTTTACTAAAGGGAAACATGAAAGAGACTTGTGAAAATGAATCAACCCAGTCGGTAAGAATTATAGACACTGATCATTCCATGCAAGAAAACAGCTGTCTGGTCTAGAGAAAACAAGAGAACCTGTGGGCCTGGGGACTCACGTCCCTGGGAGTGGCCAGCTTCCCACCAAAGATCCTGTCCATGTCCCACCCAGCCCCGGGCTCTTTCCACCCACAGCGGTATCCTCCCACCTCTTGCTCCATCACCAAAACGTTTACATCTACGTAAATCAGAATCTCACTGGCTTCCCTGCTATAAGTCCCAGAGGAAAGTCTTTTGCATGGCTGGGAAGGCCTGCCTGATCCACTGCCCCGCTCCCCGTCCTCCACACCAACCTCCTCGCTCCTACCCTCCTGCACCTTCACCCGCTGAAGGCATCCTGTCCGTGCCCCTGCCCATGCCACTGCCCCTGCCCCCACCCCTGCCCATGCCCCCACCCATGCCCATGCCTGTGTCCGTGCCACCGCCCCGCCCATGCCCCTGCACATGTCCCTGCCCCAGCCCCTGCCGCTGCCCCTGCCCATGCCCCTGCCCCTGCCTCTGTCCCTGCCATGCCCATCTCCTCCCCTGCCCCTGCCTATGACCTTGCCCCTGCCTCTGCCCCACCCCTACCCCTTCCCTGCCCCTGCTCCACCCCTACCACTGCCCCTGCCCGTGCCCCTGCCCGGGCATGTGGCTCCATCTCTTCCTCTAGGTCTCTGCTTCCACATCACTTCCCCCGAGACTCCCACAGGCTCAGGTCTCCCCACCACACACTTCGCCTTTGTGCTGCTTCTCATGATGGTCCTTAACTAGCTA
Organism: Sapajus apella; assembly: GCF_009761245.1. Classification (NCBI taxonomy): domain Eukaryota; kingdom Metazoa; phylum Chordata; class Mammalia; order Primates; family Cebidae; genus Sapajus; species Sapajus apella. The sequence goes on from NW_022436971.1 coordinate 13,984,578, forward strand.
TTTGTCTAACATCTGCCCCAGCTGCTGGGCTGTGGACTCCTGAGCATGGGGATTGGGGGCTCAGTAAATATTTAATGAATAAATGAAAACAATGCACTGATTTCAATCACACGAAAGATTATACGACGTGACTAGTTTCCTAATGTGTGACCAACATGCAATCAAACCTAATAGAAAAATCAGACTATGTTCAAATAATAAAGATAAAATACTTAAGAGTTTAAAAATGGCACTGAGGGACATAAAAGAAAAGGTAGTTTTAAAGGCACATCCAGCCCTTTGGTGGAGACATGGTAAAGGTGTCTGTTCTCCTCTGATTAAACAACAAACCTCACACAACTTTAAGATATCAATGATGGTGGAGGTGGGGGCCTTTTACTTAAAGGTCTTGCTACTTTCCAAGAGAAATGAGGATAGGCCCTGCACTCCCAGAAAAGGTGCAATCCCTGCCTCTGGGGGTCAGGAAATGGACCTGGTGTCCCAGTTCAGACCCCGTGCACCTCAACATAGGTACCTCCACCAAGAGTTTACAGAAATGAGGAGGGATAGAGGCCAGGAAAGTCAGCTGGTGGCATTAGGACAGGATCAAGACAGACAGAAGTGACGGAGAAAGGGGCTCTGGCCCACAGGACTGGGGAGACCTTCAGGCAGAGACACCCCTGCTGCATTGTTTCCTGGAAGACACGGAGCTATCCAGACTGCTGTGATTTTACACCTGAACTCCCCGGGCCTGCTCAGCTAGAACAGACATAATCATACCAGGTCTCTCCCCACCCCGAGGCTGCCCCGCGGACAGACAGTATGGCTATCGGGCCGGCCTGCAGAGCCATTCAAATAGCTGTGCAGCCAGGTACCATCCCAGGGCCCCAGGAAAGAGGTGGCCTGAGATCTCACACAGCTGGGGCGGTGAGAACACACAGAAAGGCATGATTGTAGTCTTGCAGCGAGCAGAAGCTTGCAGGATACTGGTTAGTATCAGAGGTAGAAGAGAAACCCCACGGAGCCTGTCACTTCCCAGGGATCAATGCCGATTAGAAACCTTTACTGACCCTACCTGCTGGGTCAGGAAAGCCATTTCCATGGGCTTGAAAGAGACAGCCTCCCCCGATGGCTCCCACCCTGTTTGTATGCCAGGGCCACACAGGCGGTGGCTGCAGAGGCCTGCCCAGCAGCGAGGAGCTCACCTTGGACGTGATGTGGAAGGACCTGTGCCCACCCACCGCGATCTGCTTCTTCATCACGCTGAAGCGGTTGAACCGGCAGAGCAGGAGGCCGGCGCTGTGCACGCGCAGGTTGAAGTCTACATCGTCACACATGAACCTACTCAGGGCCAGAGGAGGGGTGGTCTGAGGGGGTACAGCTCACACCCTCTGCCACGACCCTCAGCACCCAGAGTGTGGGCCCCATCGTAGGGGGTTATGAAGGTGGAGTGGGCTTCATTCCTGCCTCCAGACATTCCTCTAGGGGGAATAGAAGGCAAAACAAACAAGGAAAACCCCCAGGACAAACAGGGACATCTCTGCACCAGGAAAGGCACTATGTACCAAAGGCTTAAGCCATACAAGGACCGCCTGTGATGACCAGATGCCAGAGGCCAAGTGCACATGAGAAATGTTACCAACACAACCTCATGCATCGGTTAAAAAGAAAGCAACAACAAAAAACCTCCCAGGGTAAAAACAGGAGCCACTTTATTTTTTTTAGACAGTCTTACTCTGTAGCCCAGGTTGGAGTGCAGTGGTATGATCTCAGCTCACTGCAATCTCCACCTCCTGGGTCCCGGTTCAAGTGATTCTCCTGCCTCAGCCTCCTGAGTAGCTGGGATTACAGGCACGTGCCACCATGCCCAGCTAATTTTTGTATTTTTAGTAGAGACAGGGTTTCACCATGTGGGCCAGGCTGGTATCGAACTCCTGACCTCATGATCCACCTGCCTCAGCCTCTCAAAGTGCTGAGATTACAGACGTGAGCCACTGCGCCCAGCCCATGAGCCACTTTTTAAAGCTAAGGAGAGTAGGGATCAGAGGTGGCCAGCCTGTCTGCACCGCAAAGATGAAACGCAGGAGAATCCAGGTTCCCAGAGGGCCAGTCAGTCTGGCTCCAAAGCCGACACCATTCCAGGGGCTATTGCAGGCTGTGGCCCACTGCTCAGCGTAGAGAGGCACTCCATGAACACTGAGCAATTGAATCCTCTAGAGATGTGACTAGGTATGTACAGAAACCTTTGAAAATTATAATTTCCTTCAGCGCTAAAGATCCTAAACAGCCATGTATTTGGAGAAGGAACCAAAAAGGCAAGAAAAACACCAGTCCAATTTAACTCCCTAAATAAAGCATCCTGAGAATTGCTGAATGAAACTCAATGATCTGCGAATACTCAAATTTATTCAGCACTAAAAAAACTGGGACAACTGAGAGCAGGGCCAGGCCAGTGCTCACAGCCAGGACCCCTGGTGCGGCCTGAGGCTGTCCTCACTCAGGGCTCTGCCCCCCCACACAGGTCGCCACCTCCTCTGCCCCGGGCACAGGAGCTCACCGGTTCTGGTTGTACTGCACGTTCTGGGTCAGGTCCACATTGAGAATAATGAAGTCGTGCACGTGGCAGCGGGCGAAGGGCTCCCGTACCTCGCTGGCCCGGGTCTTGCTGGACCACTTCCGCAGCCCCAGCAGGGCATAGTGCGTGATGTTCGGGGACGCCTCAATGTGCTGCATGATGTGCTTCAAAGACACGTTCCTTTCTGACCAGGAGAACTCCCTGCTCGAAGGAGGGAGAGTGCGTCCAGAGGCCGGCACGCGAGCAGCAGGAAAGCCCTTGGGACCAGGCGGCGTGGCACCAGCTCTCAGACTGCCAAGAACACCGGGACGGGCTGGGTGCCCCACACAGTCCCCCTGCCTGAGGGCCAGGCACCCTGCTGGGTGCTCCCCATGGGCTCATTTCTTCTATGTGCTGAACACAGGTGTAGACCATGATTTAGTCAATTCTCACAACAAACCCATCGTAGGCGAGGAAACCAGAACCCAAACGATTTAGCCATTTGCCTGAAGTCATACAGCAAATAAAAATAAAGCCAGGAGTCAGCAGGCAGGCTACTGAGGAGGGGTGGGGCTAGAGGCAGCAGGGAGTGTGTTTCTGGGGGCAGTGACCCCCTTCTTGAGATCCCTTTCTCGATCTCAGAGTTGGTTAAATGAATGTACTCAGTTTGGGAAAATTCCTGCATATGTATTACACTTTCCTTTTCGTCTATATATTATACTAAATAGATACCGTGTTTTTCTACATTATACTTCAATAACAATTTTTTAAAACTAAAAGCAAGCCAGGATTGGCACGTTTACCATGCGGCTCTGGCAACCACAACTACCCCTTCTAATATGAGAGGCCCTCTGGTCTTCCAGGGGTGGGGAGCGTTCCCCATACAAAGAGGGCACACCAGCTCATCATCATTCACAGGGGAACAGGCGGTGGTGCTCTTGGCCACCTCACCTGCTTCTCTCCCCGGCACAGTCGACATCCACCACATTCCACATCACGCAGGAGTCATCAGAGATCACGATGAAAGGCCAGATGTCCTGCGGCTTGATCCCCAGCTCCTCCTGCCGGTTCCGCTCAAGCTCCAGGTTGTGGTAGGACAGCTCCTTGATGAGGAAATGGGCGGCTCCTGCAGAGGGCAAAGTAAATAGACTCAGGGCTGTCCTGCACCCACACCCACACCGGACAGACCCCATGCACATTCTGCCGTCAAGGCCGCTCCGACAGACCAGCTCCAGCCTTCCTGATGTCATCACCTGTCACAAATCACGGGCCATGGACTAGGGAGAGAAAACTACAGGGAAGAAAACACCCTCTCCAAGCGAAACACACATTTGCTTTCTTATGCTTTCTTCTCTAACCATTGAAAATATCAATTTGGCTGGGCACAGTGGCTCACGCCTGTAATCCCAGCACATTAGGGGGCCGGAGGCAGCAGATCACCTGAGGTCAGGAGTTCAAGACCATCATGACCAACATTGTATAAGATGTAAAAAGTGCTTCTCATTTTTCTTCTTCTAAACCCAGGAAAAGAACAACTTTATTCTTCCTTCTCCTGCTTCCTATAGCACAGGGTTCCCTGCTTCCCCAGCCCAGCTTCAGGCTAGCATACTTCCTATTAAACTTAATTCATTTTGGTTGTAACCGTGAGAAGCACCCACGGTCTGGCCCAGTACCCTCCATGCACCCCTGTATAAAAGAGCCACTCCGGCCGGGAGTGGTGGCTCACACCTTAATCCCAGCACTTGGGAGGCTGAGGCAGGCAGATCACGAAGTCAGGAGACCAACGCCATCCTGGCTAACGTGGTGAAACCCTGTCTCTATAAAAATACAAAAATTGGGCCGGGCGCGGTGGCTCATGCCTGTAATCCAGCACTTTGGGAGGCCGAGGAGGGTGAATCACAAGGTCAAGAGATCGAGACCATCCTGGTCAACACGGTGAAACCCCATCTCTACTAAAAATACAAAAAATTAGCTGGGCTTGGTGGCGCGTGCCTGTAATCCCAGCTACCCAGGAGGCTGAGGCAGGAGAATTGCCTGAACCCAGGAGGCAGAGGTTGCGATGAGCCGAGACCGCGCCATTGCACTCCAGCCTCGGTAACAAGAGCGAAACTCCATCTCAAAAAAAAAAAAAAAAATTAGCTGGGCTGGTGCCTGTAATCCCAGCTACTTGGGAGGCTGAGGTGGGAGAATCGCTTGAACCCGTGAGGCAGAGGTTGCAATGAGCCGAGATCGTGCCATTGCACTCCAGCCTGGGTGACAGAGCGCAACTCCATCTCAAAAAAAGAGAAAATATCAATTAAATGGAAAACCAAATACTGAAGGCGGGGGTGGGGAAGACTGCATAAAAAAGTCAAAAAAAAAAAAGTCAAACAAAATCAAAATAGCTTTAAAAGTCCAAAAGTAAAAGGCTTGACGTCACATGTTTAACTTTCGTCTCTAGAATACTCTCTCAAGCATTCATTCACAGGCATTTGACTGAGTAGATGAGGTCAAAGGACACCCACCAACTCCAGCGCTGTTGAAGATGCTGGGGAGCACCAGCATGATGTGGTTGGGCCAGTACTTCTTATAAATCGCCATCTCGTACTCCTTGACGACCAGCACGTGCAAATGGCTGGCACCATCCATTGCATGGTACAGATTAAAGAGCCCGTGTTCGTGACGGCCAGTGGTTGGAGTGAATGTCGGACTTTTTATATATTCATGGCTCTGCAAAATACAGGTATCATGAGGTAGACTGTAAACATGATCGCAATTATTCCCTTGACACGTGACTTTGCAGCATCTTCCATTCAAAGAATGATGACCCTTTTCATACTCCTGGAATTTTCAGCGTTGCAATTTGCTTTTACCAGTAAAAGGATGAAAAAAACGACCTTGTGTCAATCCTGGGCATAGCCTCAAGAGGACTTACACGTTCTGCTCCCTCTTAGAGCTCTCCCATGCACATGCCCGGGCTAGCCTGCTGGATGATGAGACCACATGGAGCAGAGCTCAACAGCCCAGCTGAGGCCACTTGACACCAGCCAGCTCCCAGACAAGCTGCCGGCTCATGATCCACACGAGTGAGTACAACGGAGCCCAGAAAACCATCCATCTGAACCAAGCCCTAACTGCTAGCCCACAGATCCCAAAGCTAATGCTTATTTGGGAATTGTTTGTTAGGCAATAGCAACTAACTGGCATACAGCAATTTGCCAAATTCATTACCCTCTCATATTAGAATCTAATATTGTGCCCAGAGTACACATTATTCGTGTATGTCTTTAATTTTCTATACACTATGAACACACAACACCCCCCTCCCAATCACTGCCCCGTAGAGCTTAGCTACCCACTTGGGTTGTTTTTTATGTAAATAACTGTTTTCTTCAACTCCTTCCTTAATAATAAGTTCATCTGGCAGAGCTAGGCCATCTGCTCCCTCTAAATTCCTCAAAGCACCTGCCACAGCACTGTGCATGCAGCTGGTGCTCATGGCCAGCTCCACCAGGAAGGCTGGAAGGTGAGAAGAGTGGTAGAGAAATCCCAGCTCTCCTATTTCACCCATAGAATTTCACCGCAACTCCCAACCCCAGCCCATGGGGTAGGAGGTACCTTACAATGAAGGCCACTGGGATACATTACATATATCTTCATTGCTTAATAACAGGCTGCTGGGTCTGAAAGGCCAGGTGCAAGTCCACAGGTGCCTGGCGCTCTGGAGAAGGAAAAGCAGCCTTTCCACATGGCCTGCATTGAGTGGGGCTGGCTAAAGAGCAGCCAGCTGACTCTGAGATGACCAGGTGGGCACCGTCGGTTAAACCAACAGCTCTACAAGGAGCATCTCGACAAGAATGGTCAGAGACAACGGAGTATTCCAAATAATCTCATTAAAAGATAAAGGAAACGTGCCCTTTAGAGAGATACACTGAAATATCTACATCCAGAAATATCTCTAGACAGATGACATGATTTGAGGTCTGGGATTTACTTCCAAACAGGAAGGGAGAAGAGGAGAGAGAGACAGACCTAACAAGGCTGGCCATGAGTTAGCAACTGCTGGAGTTGGTAATGGGCCCTAAGGGGCCGCTGTACTGTTCCATCTGCCTAAACCTACACTGAATGTTACCCACAAGAGCATTCAGGAAAAGAGGGGGCGGGTGAAATCTACCCAGCTCCTGTTATTTTCCAGGCATGGAGCTAGTACCTTTCATCAGTTATTCCAAATAGTTCCCACCACAAGCTTTTGCAAGCTACTACTATCCGGCATTTCAATGAGGAAACCAAGGCTCAGAGATACTAAGTGGTGTGTTCAAATAACTCAACTAGTAAGTGGTGGAGCAACACTGAGGCTTGAACCGGGTGACTCCAGAGCCCGTGTGCGCCACCAGCCTCTCCATGCTCAGTCACTGTATCATCGGTGTCTGCGCTCCCTCGTCAGGCAGCTCAGTCTCCAGGCCCCAGCTCAGTCCCCGTTTGAAGCCACTTGGATCTGCCCCACTGGGTCTCTGAGCAGTACCTTGTCTGTCACGAGGGGCAGTCGCATGCTCTCCAGCTGGCCTCCAGGTTGGCTGAAGACAAAGTGGTGCTCCTTGGACTTGGGGATGATGAAGTGCAGCTGGATCTCCTCTCCTAGCATGGAGTAAGAGAAGGCAAAGGCGTGCAGGGTGGACTCATACAGCTGGGGTGTGGGGGGAAAGGACAGAGCTTGCCGTCAGAGTCCGGCCTGCTTCCCAGAAGACCCCAGGCCCACCCTGCTGTGACAACACGCAGCTCACGATCACCTCTGCCCTACAGCACAAGAAACCCACAGGGGGGCTCCAGTGCCAGGTGCAGACACCCAGGGCTGGTGATGGGGCAAGCACACCCGAGGGCCTGCTCCTGTCCTCAGTCCGAATGGGGCCTCACCCAGCTGTGCCACACAGGTGCCAAGCTTTCTGGTCCCCCTGGCTTTGAGCCAGAATCCTGTTCTGGGTCACCAACTATAGCAGTCATGCCACAGAGCCCATTTTAAATTCTAATAAATGTATTTTTCCATCATGGTTATGTGCCAGCACATATTAACAGGAGCTGCATACGCTTGGACACTTCCAGAACACTGCTCACCAGCAATGTTCTGTCCTGTGTGCTGTGATGCACAACCCTACAAAGCAGTACTGTCATCATCCCCATCTTACAGATGTGAAAACTGACATTTCGACACCTTGGGCTCACTCCTGTCCCCAAGTCTGGCTGTGACCTTAGTCACCTCCTCCAGCCTCCACTTCCCTGAAGCCCCACACGCCGCATCTGTGCATGTGCTGCTCTTGGGTGTGACCTCCAGCCCAGCTTTGCCCTTATCCTCTTAGGCTCCCCCACCCCAATTCCAGCCTGTGGCCCTCCCTACTGACACCGCCTCCTAGCATGTGCTATGCATTCCAGGGTCCGCAGGGGAGGAGGCGGACCAGCACACACTGCCTTAATCTCTGCCACGGTTCTACTAGAGCCACAAAGCACCTTCTTTGGTAGCAGAGATGAGGGAGAAAGAGGTTTTGTTGGGGTGGGGGAGGCGGTTAAGGAGGACACAACTGAGGCAGTTTCATTAATAAGGTCAAGGAGCCTTGGAAGGCAAAGGAAAAGAAAACAGAACAAGCAGGTGCACAGCCACATGGAGATGGCACCCCACCAGCTGGTCTTGGACCCCCTCACCATCCCAGGCACACTCTTCCTTCCACTGTGGCCCTCAGACCTGCACACCCCTGAGAACACAGGCCAGGCGCAGCCAGCCTGGCCGGCCAGAACACAGGATGCCTCTCCTCCACCTCTCACTCTGGTGTCTGTTGATGCAGCCCCAGGACCTGATGCCACCACTCACTCCTGACACTTACGGGGTGACTGGGGGCTGACAGTCATCATCAACTCCAGCCTCCACTTCCCTGTTCCCCACATTTCAAAATCCAGAACGTGTTTTCACATGTTTTCGTTTGCCTTGAAAGTAAAACTACATGTCCAAGAAACAAACCTTAGGAGAGTTTATCTGGAACGAACGGGATTACTAATTATTTTAACCCTTAAAAAACTGTTCCATGTTCTTTCTTTCATCTACAGTACAATTGCATACTCAAACAGTTAGTGCTACGGCCCTGACAGCCAAGTTCAAGATCAGGCAGACGGGCTGTTTCTTCATTCCATGTGGTTCGGGGGAAAAAAAGACGGGCTGCTTCCCTCTGCAAAAGGGATGGAAAGAGAGGCCAGTGCTCTGGCCTCAGGCCTTTCTGGAAGCAGCCCAGGACATCAGCTACCCTACAGGCCTCTGCCCCCCAGCCAGGCATCTCACTAGCTCCCACCCACTCTGGCTGCCTCCCTCCGCCCCTCTCTCCCTTGCCTGGGTCTGAAATGAAAGGAAATATTCAATGTAAAATTCTCTCCCCTGTTTATAAATAACCAGCCTCACAAGCCTTCCAGACACCTCCACGGGGCTGAGAGACCAGTCTAAATGCAGCCCTGCCCACACTGGGCTCCACCTGGATTTCCTACTGAGAGTCCTTGTCCCTACCCACAGTGCCCACCAGGTATTTTGTGGTCTGGCCTCTGCCTGCCCTTACAGCTTCCTGGCCAAGTGTACCTACCCCGAAGTCTAGGTTCCAGAAATACCCAACCCATGTCTCTTCCCATCCCCTGGAAACCCCACCTCCCCTCTTCCACGCACACTGTCCCTCTCCCTTTATCTTATGAATTCTTGGCCCCTTGGCAAATTCTTATTTATTCTTCCAAATCTGCTATCTTCCACTCCCCACCTAAACAGGATCCTCATTTATAAAACAGGGACAATGAGATCTTAGTGTGAAGTAAATAGGACACTAGACAGGACCGTTCACATGTGGTACACCTTGAGTGGCTTGCAGGTCTGGCTTCAGGTGACCAGCCAGGGCCTGAGGCAGCCAGAGCCCTGGGTCAGGATCCTTATCCATTCCTATGTGTCCAGGATAAATATTTTATATTGCATAAAAGGTTGGGAGAAGCTGATATATAAAAAGTGCCTAGGCACATTGCCGGCATGCAGTAGGTGCTCAATAAATGCAAATTCCTCCCCTTATCAATGGATTTCTGTGCCTCAACCGTAGTACTCTTTTTTTGCCTGCTTCACATCGTTATGTTTTGCTTACATGCAAATCTCCCTCCTAGACTGAGTGTGGAGAAGGGGGACAGAGTCGATTCAGCCCTGCCCTCCCAGTGCCTGGTACAGAATAAGCACCCAGTGAGCATCTGCTGCATTGGACTAACTTCTGAAATTGATGAAACCTAAAGATGACAACCACCTCCACAGTCGGGTAACTTGGCCGCTGATAAACACACAACCCCAGAAGAACTGTAGTTCTCTAGTTCCGGCAATAATTTCACAGACAATTGAAGGCAAGTGAGGATGCAAGTAGATCAGGAGGCTAGGGCTTCTAGAACTCTCTATCTCCCACTCTGAAATGATGGCATGAGCCAAGGTGAAATGCCTGGCAGGGAGCTGCTGGGGCCTACCTGGTAGCGGGGGTGGAAGCCCATGTACTGGTGGCACTGCTCACAGTGGTGGTATGTGTTGTAGGCTGCGTACTTGGACAGTCTCATCCGTGCCGTCTGACGCCGCACGTAAAAGTCCTCTGGCTTCCGGGACATCCCTCTGTCTGCACCAAAATCCCCAGCATTAAAAACCAGCAGGGAGCAAGGCAAATACTATCCCCTGCCGGCTCAGAAACCAAAATGCTCAAAATGAGCAGACAATAGGATTCTGTGTGGTTGGTGAGGACTGCCTCACCTCCCCAGGCCCTGACGTGACAGCTGGTCAAAGGAGACAACAAAGGACAACAAAGTGTCAGTGCGATGAACTAATAAAAGCAGTGTCCATATGTCTTACTGTGTACCCGAAAACATTTCATCAGCACCTATGTAAGGATCTACTACACAACAATTTAAATTGATTGCCAACTTAACATGCCAGCACTGAATGCAGATGAACTGCCCCTTGTTTTTCTTTTTTTTTTTTTTCTGTTTCTTAGAGACAGGGTCTTGCTCTGTCACCCAGGCTGGAGTACAGTGGCAGGATCTCAGCTCACTGCAATCTCCACTTCCCAGGTTCAAGTGATTCTCCTGCCTCCCGAGTAGCTGGGGATTACAGGTGCCTGCCACTACACCTGGGTAATTTTTGCATTTTTTTTTAGTAGAGATAGGGTTTTGCTATGTTGGCCAGGCTGGCCTCGAACTCCTGACCTCATGTGATCCGCCCATCTCAGTGTCCCAAAGTGCTGGGATTACAGGTGTGAGCCACCATGCCCGGCCCCCCTTGTTTTTCAAATGACCTGGCAGATTTTAACACTCAGCCTTCATTAGAAACTGGCCTACAAGAAGGATCCTCTCGGAGGATAAATAAGTTAAACTTAGCTGACTATAACCTTTTATTTTATAACCTTTTATCTCTTTAACTCTTTTGTAATAACACTTAAACACATTGTACAACTGAACAAAAATGTTTTCTTTCTTGATATCCTTATTCTACGGGCTTAATATTTTAAATGCAAGAGATCTATTCTGACAGCGAGGAAGATAAAGTTGTTGGTTTAAAATGGAGACTGGTGGGTCGTTGATATGGTTTGTCTGCGTCCCCACCCAAATCTATCTTGAATTGTAGCTCCCCTAATTCCCACGTGTTGTGGGAGGGACCTGGTGGGAGATAACTGAATCGTGGGGGTGGTTTCCCCAGTACTGTTCTTGTGGTAGTGGTTTTATAAGGGGTTTCCCCTTTCACTTGGTTCTCATTCTCTCCTGCCTGCCACCATGTAAGACATGTCTTTCACCTTCCGCCATGACTGTGAGGCCTCCCCAGCCACGTGGAACTGTGAGTCCCTTAACCCTCTTTTTCTTTATAAATTACCCAGTCTCAGGTATGTCTTTATCAGCAGCACAAAAACGAACTAATATAGTCGTTTCCTTTCTCATGGCATTTACCAAACTTTTCCAGTCTAAGTTTATAATCGCACTGGCCCCGGCACACTGCAGGTCACAACGCCATGGATGCTGGGGACCCCCTAAGGGGGAGGGAAAGATCAAGACACTGAGGGAGGAGAGCGAACACGTGTACTCATTTCAACAATTCCAAATTAATAAGTAAACATACACCATCTTTTATTTTCTATTAACCAGAACCTTTGGAATATTCTGATGGTGAAAAATCAGCAAGGGTGCTGTCATCGTCACTTAGCACTTCCTGAGCAACACCTCTTCGATTCGCAGGTTTCGCATTCCTCCCTTCCTTTCACAGGGAGGTGGGGACTTCAGTTCTGTACTAGGTATTGCTGGTTAATTCATCACCACCTGATATCATGCCTAATAAAATCCAGCTCATCCCTTTAAGAGGCTGTGCCCATGCGCTTCGGAAGGTGAAACAAGAGATTCGAAGTCTGACCTTCACTCTTAATACTCTGATGGTGCGAACAAATCAGGCTGGCATCTTCATACTTCGGGTCGTGAATGATGTAGTCAAAGGACAACTTCTTGAACAGCTCCAGGTCTGGCCAGGGGTCACTGAGCTGGAGATAATGCCAGTCGGATTCTTCTCTGAGGTCTACAAGGTTGGTGGAAACACAGATGTGACGAAATAGGAGGTGAAAATGATTTAGTCACGCGTCACTCAACAACACAGAACACATTCTGAGAAATGCGATGTCAGGTGATTTTGTCATTGTGCAAACATCCTAGACACAGACCTACAGGGCACAGCCTGCGACACACTAGGATATGTGGTGTAGCCTACTGGCCCGAGGCTATTTTTGGCTTCCCTGGGCCACACTGGAAGAAGAATTGTCTTGGGCCACACATAAAATACACTGACACTAATGATAGCTATTGAGCTAAAAAAAAAAATCACACACAAATCTCGTAATGTTTTCAGAGAGTTTACAAATTTATGGTGGGCCACATTCAAAGCTGTCCTGGGCCACATGTAGCCTGTGGGTTAGACAAGCTTGTCACATAGCACATTACTGTACTGAATACTGCAGGTAATTGTAACACAATGTGAAGACTTTGTGTATCTTGGCCAGGCACCGTGGTTCATGCCTGTAATCCCAGCACTTTGGAAGACTGAGGTGGGTGGATCACCTAGGGTCAGGAGTTCGATCAGTCTGGCCAACATGGCGAAACGCTGTCTCTACTAAAAATATTACAATTAGCCAGGCATGGTGGCGGGTGCCTGTAATCCCAGCTATTCGGGAGGCTGAGGCAGGAGAATCACTTGAACCCAAGAGGCAAAGGTTTCAGTGACCCGAGATCACACCATTGCACTCCAGCCTGGGCAACAAGAGCAAAACCCCATCAAAAAAAAAAAAAAAAGAATGTGTGTATCTAAACATAGAAAAGGCATGGGGAAAATATGGTATAAAAAACTGAAAACGGTGCACCGTTCAGGGCAGCCACCATGCATGGAGCTTGCGGGACTGGCAGTCGTTCTGGGTGAGTCCGTGAGTAAGCAATGAGCTAATGGGAAGGCCTAGGACATGACCGTGCACTACTGTAGACTTTAAAATACTCTTCTCTTAGGCTACCCTCAACTTATAAAAGATAGTTTTCTTTCTTCAATAATAAGTTAACCTTAGCTTACTGTAACTTTTTTACTTTATAACCTTAACTTTGACTCTTTTGTAATAACACTTCACTTAAAACAAACACAATGTACAACTGAACAAAAAATGTTTCTTCTTGAGATCTTTACTCTATGAGCTTAATATTTTAATTTTTCTACTTTTATTTTTAAAATTTTATTTTATTTCTTGAGACAGAGTCTCACTCTGTCACCCAGGCTGGAGTGGAGTGGCACCATCTTGGCTCACTGCAACCTCCACCGCCCAGGTTCAAAGGACTCTTGCCTCAGGCTCTGGAGTAGCTGAAATTACAGGTGCATGCCACCACATGTGGCTAATTTTTGTATTTTTAGTAGAGACAGGATTTCACCAGGTTTGTCAGTATGGTCTCAAACTCCTGACCTCAAGTGATCCACCTGCCTTGGCCTCCCAAAGTGCTGGGATTACAGATGTGAGCCACTGTGTCCGGCCTTTTAAAACTTTTTGTTAAAAACGAAGACAGACACACACAGACACACACTCTCGCCCAGGCTTTACAGGGTCAGGATCATCAATATCACTGTTTTCCACTTCTGCATCTTGTCCCACTAGAAGGCCTTTAGGGGCAGTAAAACTCATGGAGCTGTCATCTCCTGTGATAACAATGCCTTCTTCTGAAATGTCTCCTGAAGGACCTGCCTGAGGATGCTCTACAGTGAACTGTTTTTTGGTAAGTAGAAGGAGTATACTATAATAAAAGTATGGTAAATACATAAACCAGTAACTGTTGTTTATAATTATCAAGTGCTATGTGCTGTATATAACTATGTGCTAGGCTTTTTATACTGCTGGCAGTGCAGTAGGTTTACACCAGAATCGCAATGAACCCTTGAGTAATGCCTGTTGCTGCAGCACCACGATGGCTACGACATCACTAGGTGATGGGAGTTTTTCGGTTCCCCTAGAATCTCCTGGGCCCCCGTCACAGATGCCGTCTGTTGACCGAAACCTGATTATGTGGCACATGACTACATTTTAAATGTGCACAAGAATGAGGCTTGGAGTGGAATTGTTACTGAGTCTGTGGGTTGCTGGGAAACCCCATTGTAACTGCAAGGCTCTTGACATATATTGTTTTCAGGATTGTTCTAACGAGGCGAGAATGGGTATTCAGAGCTATCTCCATCCACAGGAACAGCCTTGTTCTCTGTTTGCTGTAAGAATGGGTTTGCTGTCCTGTCCCTAAGTCTGACTTCCACTCCGGCCAGTCCTGACCCAGCGGACCTCAGCCCTGGGCTTCACCCCAGCACCATCCCCCAAGGCGACCACACTGGTGGCCAATGCCAGCAGAACCTGCATAGCTTCCCTTCTTTCCTCTATCTAAATGCCCCCAGCCAACATGGCTCAGCTTCTGTCACTCCGCCTATAGAAAGCCTCTCGAGTGCTCCAGCCCTGGGGCTTCTCCCTTCTGATGCCAACAACACTCATGGCCCAAACCACATTTTTCCATTTGCCATGCCGTATCTCACATGGCGATCACTGTAGTCTATGGTGCTTACTAAATGCCTGTAAGCTAAAAGGTAGAAAAATCCAGTCTGCCCAACGCAAATGATAAAACGTGCTGATTGTATTAAATACATATTACACACATGGGCAGAGTGCCTGTCCCAGGAGAGAAGGCAGGAGAGAAATGCCTGTTGAGTATTTAATAGGTCTTGGCCAGATGCGGTGGCTCACACGTGTCACCTCGGAACTTTGGGAGGCTGAGGCAGGCGGTTCACTTTAAGTCAGGAGTTCGAGACCAGCCTGGCCAACATGGTGAAACCTGTCTATACTAAAATACAAAAATTAGCTGGGCGTGGTGGTGCATGGCTATAACCCCAGCTACTTCAGAGGCTGAGGCAACAGAATCACTTGAACCTGGGAGGTGGAGGTGGCAGAGAGCTGAGATGGCACTACTGTACTCCAGCCTGGGTGACAGAGCTAGACTCTGTCTTAAAAAAAAAAGGGGGGGTGTTGTCTTGGTGATCTGTGTGTCAATCCCCATAAAACCCTATAAAACAGAAATTATCCCTATTCAACAAACGAGCACACTGAGGCGACAAGAGAGTATTTAAGAGAGTGGACTTTAACACTGAACAATCAGGGATCAAATCCTGTCTTTATCATTGATATGTCCAAGAAAGTAAGGAGACAAATTCAACAGGGCTGCAGATTTCATCTGCAATGTGGTTCCAAACTGTGGGAAACCCTTGGAAAACCCAGAGCCAGGCTGGAGAGCCTCTTCTTTCCCAGGAGGGAAGGCCAAGGGCTGGACGGGCTTCCTTGGCTCCAAATTTTCTCAAAGTCAAAATCAAAGCACTGCCGACAGCGTCTCACCAAGTGCCCTTCAGACACTGGCGCAGCTGGCTGGCAACCTCTCCACAACACAAACAGGATTTGTCTGACAAGCTCTCTCTCTCCCAGCGCAGCAAGTTCATTGACCAGACCAAGTTTATGAGCCACTGGGAGGAGGGATGAGGAGGAAACAGAGGAGGTATTTTATATGGGCACAAAAGGGGTGCTCAAAAAGAGGCTGACCTCAATCAAAATAAACTCTGTTCTGGAAACGAGAACAGGATTTCCCCCACATTTCACGTATTTCTATTTTGCCCAAGACACTGACCTCCCTGCTCAGCTGCCTGAGTGAGAAACGTCCCCCGAGAGGTAAGTCTGCTTTGCAGAGGCAGCCATCAAATCTAGTTCCATCCAGCCCTACCGCCACCCACTGGGTTCCCAAGCATGTGTTTTATCAGGAGAATGGAACCTCTATCTCACACTGGCCTAGGAAATTCACATGGTAATTCATGCAAAATATCTAGCTCAGAGCTCCACATGTGGAAGGTACTCAGTAAACACTTTAGTATTCGTAACTGTATCCCTACAGCAAAGGCCCGAAACTGAGAAAAATGATGACAAGAAAAAGATAAATCGCACCCCCTACACGGCCCTTAGGATGAGTCTGATCATGAATCTAAGAATTCCATCTAGAAAGTGGAAGATAAAATTAAAGTCACTTGAGAAAGTGATGAAGGTGATTCCAAGCCCACATAACCCCGATTGGATAACTCACTGATATTGATCTCCTCCTCATCATAGATGTCCACTTCTGTGAGCCGAACAAGCATCCTGGACAGGACACTGAGGAACTGCAGGTAGGCACCTGTCTTCCCGATCTGTAAAGGTATGGGAGTCAGAGCCCACAGTGAAGACACCCCATCCACGTGCCAGGCACCAGCTGAGCACCTTGGCATGCCTCCTGCCATCTGCCTCACTTAAAGATCCTGTCTTTAAAATGAGAGCCCCATGGATGCAAAGACATTTGAAGGGAACAAGTGTGGCAGGTGGACAAATGGACTCCCCCGAGCATGAGGCTTTCCTGCTTAAATATTGTCGCAAATGCATCTCTAGATTGTAACTAGCCACATTTTTAAGCTGTTAGAAATAGCACTTTATCACAACCTGAAGAAAGCCTGCTTCAAAAACATAACATACTATAAAACATAATGTCTTATGAGTCTTGCAAATTGCTTAATATGTCTGTACAGGATAGCAACATTTGTTGATTAAGACATAAAAAAAAGTGCTTCTCATTTTTCTCCTAAATCCAGGAAAAGAACAACTTTCTTCTTCCTTCTCCTGTTTCCTGTAGTACGGAGTTCCCTGATTCCCCAGCCCAGCTTCAGGCTAGCATACCGCCTATTAATTTTAGTTCGTTTTGGTTACAACTGATTAGGAAGCACTCACGGTCTGGCCCAGGACCCTCCCTGCACCCCTGTATAAAAGAGCCACTCCAGCCAGGAGCGGTGGCTCATGCCTATAATCACAGTCTTTGGGAGGCTAAGGAGGGTGGATCATGAGGTCAAGAGATCAAGACCATCCTGGCCAACACGGTGAAACCCCATCTCTACTAAAAATACAAAAATTAGCCAAGCATGGTGGCACGTGCCTGTAGTCCCAGCTACTCGGGAGGCAGAGGCAGGAGAATCACTTGAACCTGGGAGGTAGAGGTTGCAGTGAGCTGAGATCGCACCACTGCACTCCAGCTTGGGCAACAGAGCGAGACTCCATCTCAAAAATAATAATAATAATAAATGAAAATTAAAATAAATAAAAAAGCCACTTTAGGGATGCGCTTTCCAAGCACTGAACCCAATGCCTGGTTCATGCTAGAACTCAGCAAATACTGAAGAATGGAAATAACTTTACAGAGGAAAATATGACATCCAACCACAGAGAAAACACCTGCAATACAGATAACAGACAAAGGCTAAAAATATATAATAGCTAAAGCACTTCTACAAATCAACAAGAAAAAGTCAAATGGCCTAAAGGAAAAACAAATCAGAAAAACCGGAAAAGCACTGAAATAGAAGTATCAATGACCAGCAAAAAGATAAGAATATGTCAATCTTACTAATAAAATGTAATGTATTATTTTTCACCTATAAAACAGACAACGATGTTAAATTGGTAATATCCAATAGTGTGAGGGTATGGAAGAAGGGAGATTTCCTTGGTCAGAAACACTTTCTTTTGTCCTTTTTAAATCAGAAAAAGTAATATTGTTCATTCTACAAGTTTAAGAAACAAATGGATACTGAATCGCAACCCAACCCCAAAGCCCAGCTCTGTTCCAAAGAGTGGATCCCCGTCCCCAGCCCTCCTCCTCCCTGCAGGCTCATGGCCAGGAGACTCTGCCATTGAGAGGTGAAATGGACTTCTGTTGTTAGGGAAACACCATGAGCTGGAGAAGGGCTGAGACGGGGAAACAGAATCGCCAGTTCTCCATTAATGGTCTACCGAAGCCTTCTGGCAGAGAACCGAGAGTTTTGCTTCTATTTGTTAGAGAATCGTGCAGCACACGGGAGGCTGAGTGAAATGGCGTGGGGATGAGGAATCGGCATCTGATGCACCCAGAGAGGTCTCCCGTCCGCCCCCCACATCGCAAGGAGGAAGAACGGAAGCCACCAGCCCTGAGTGGCAGATGTGTCCCGGCCTCCTCCCCCTGGTCCAGCCCTGGACATCAGAGAAGATTCCACCAGAGGAAGGGTGAAAAGTGAAGATGTGGAGGTGGCCGCCCCTGGGCCTGCCCTCCGGGTGGGAGTGTGAGAACACCCGAGGCCGGGGCTGTGCTGGGGCAGCCAGCGACACCCACCTGAGGGGGGCCGCTAAGCAGCAGCCTGCGGGGGTGGAAGCCATCCACGCGACCCTCAGCCCTGTTGCCGTAGTCCATGTGGCTGGGCCGGGGCACCGTCCACTGCCGGTAGTAGAGGGACTGCTCGGTGGATGTCATGGTCTTGCTGAGCAGCGGGCGGAAGGAGCTGGCCCACATGACAGAGGGGGAGGGCAGGAGGGAGGCGGCCTTTGGCAGGCCGCTGCTGTCGGTGGACATGACCATGTCATACACAAGCTTGGGCAAGAAGACGACGGGCGGCTGGCGGCAGGCCTTGGTCAGGGAGCACTGGGAGGCCTGCAGGACCAACGTGCCGGTGGCAGGCGCCACAGGCGAGGAGGACGAGCCCAAGGAGGAGGAGGACAGCTGGGAGCACGGTGAGGTGACGGACACCTGGACGCTCCTCTGGCTGGTCCTGAGGCTGCAGTCAGGCTGGGGGGTCAGCCCGGGACTGTGCCTGCTGATGGCCAACGGTGGCCCCTGACTGGCCTGGGGCCTCTGTTTCTCATCAGGGGCTCTGCCCTCCTCCGAGGGGCTGCAGGGCTGGGGCGACCTGGCACGCTCTCCCTGGGGGAGCCTCGTGGGCTGGGCCAAGGACTCACCACCCAGCGCTGAGCCTGAGGAGAGACAAACCTACTCAGGGATGTCCCAGGAGGGACCCGTCCCAGGAGCAACCCATCCCCAGAGTGACCCATCTCAGGAGTAACTCATCCCAGGAGCGACCCGTCTCAGGAGCGACCCATCCCAGGAGCGACCCATCTCAGGAGTGGCCCGTCCCAGGAGTGACCCGTCTCAGGAGTGACCCGTCCCAGGAGTGACTTGTCCGAGGAGTGACCTGTCCCAGGAGTGACTTAACTCAGGAGTGACTTGTCTGAGGAGTGACCTGTCCCAGGAGTGACCTAACTCAGGAGTGACTTGTCCGAGGAGTGACCTGTCCCAGGAGTGACCTAACTCAGGTGTGACCTGTCCCAGGAGTGACTTGTCCAAGGAGTGACCCATCCCAGGAGTGACCCATCTCAGGAGTGACCTGTCCCAGGAGTGACTTGTCCCAGGGGCAACTCGTCCCAGGAGTGACCAGTCCTAGGAGTGACCCATCCCAGGAGTGATTTGTCCCAGGAGTGACTTGTCCGAGGAGTGACCTGTCCCAGGAGTGACCTGTCTGAGGAGTGACTTGTCCGAGGAGTGACCCATCCCAGGAGTGACCTGTCTCAGGAGTGACCTGTCTCAGGAGTGACCTGTCCCATGAGTGACTCGTCCCAGGGGCAACTTGTCCCAGGAGTGACCTGTCCTAGGAGTGATTTGTCCCAGGAACGACCCATCCCAGGAGTGATTTTTCCCACGAGTGACCCATCCCAGGAGTGACCCGTCCCAGGAGTGACCTGTCCCAGAACTTGCCGGGAGCTCCTGTTTCTGCCCCAGACCCCCCGACCCAGTGGCTGCAGCTCTGGCTTTTCTGACTGAGCTCCAGCCTAAGAGGCAGGGCTTCTTTCAGTCCCAGAGCTCTGGGCTGAGGGTGAAGAGTGCTCAGGGCTGACTTCATCAGGGTACCTGGGAGGGAGACGCCAACACCCTTGTGCACAGGCGCATGAGGTGAGGGAAAAAGAAGGGTGGCCCCAGATGCCACCTGGCCAGTCTCTTGGTGGGCTCTGACCTCTCCCCGTCCCCAATCACACAGCAGCTACTCTCAGCCACTTCTCCAGCCACAGCTAGGCACCCCCCACCCAACTGGGGCCCGCAGCCACCACACCCCTCCCTGCACCCAGGTCCCTGAGCCTCTGGACCCTCCAGGCTTCTTCCACTGCAACAACTCCTGCAAGGCCAGCTGAGGGTCAGCTGTTCTCTCAAACCTGTGGTGGCCTCACCTACTCTGAGATCTGCCCTCTGCCTTGAGACAAAATTACAGACTTCTTCACATGTGGAACCATAACACATAACACACGTGTGTGAAAAACGACTATAAAATAACACGTCTTTTATGAGAATGATGAGTTAGCTTCCTGTGGCCGGTCTACATCTCATTTATCCTTCAGTGCCAATCCAGATATCAGTAGGCCCTCATAATGCTTTCAGTAGGAAGACAGGGGATACTCTTTGATGTTTATGGTCCTGACTGCTCCCAAGGAGACAGGGGAGCCCTCAGGGCAGAGACCATGTGGAGCCTGCGTGGAGCCCGTGGCGGCACTGCCCACCCACTGCGGCTCTGGCTACAGGGAGGGCTCGTGAGCTTGTGCTGCCTTTTGCTGCTCTTCCCCTGGTGAAGTCTCCGTGTCTACTGCTCTCCACCAGAACACCCTGGGCTCAGCTCCTCTCCCCACAGGGCACAGGGTTTTCCCAAAGCAACAGCGGCAGGGAGAACACCCAGGGACCCACCCCTAACACAGCCAGGACTCTGCCAGAGACCCCAGGCACAGTGAGGGGCAGAGTCCACGGTCTTCCCCTGACGACAGGGGCAGCGGAACGCTACAGGCTTGCTCAGAGACTTCAAGTTCTCCAATCCCAAATTCACCAGAACATTTACTCTCCAGAGAGTATAGTGCTTCAAAGATTTCCTTCTTCCCTGTTCTGATGGGAAATAAAGGATCAGCAAATACCCCTACATACATTTCTTTTCATTCTCTGAAACCTCAAAAACCAGTCCGCTGGTCTGGTCCTTCTTGCATGGGAAGACTCACCGGACGCCTTAGAGGAGAGGGACGAGGATGCTGAGTCATGGGAGCAGGACCTCTCCCTTTTCACGGGGCTTCTTTTCTCCGAGGTGGAGCCTGTTTCAAAACACACATGCTGACAATGCCCCGAAATCACCATCCCTGACATTTACCCAGCACTTCACAGTGCGTAAAGCACGTTCCCATGCATCCTCTCTCCTCATTCATTCACTCATTCACTGCCATCTTCCAGGCCCCCACCATGGACAGGGCTCTGAGGAGACAAGAGGGGGTGGCCAGGGTGCAGGGAGGCGCTCTGCATGCCACGAATGCTGCTGCCCATGAGGCACAGCTGCAAGCGGGGTCAGGGAGCCCAGGGGGAAAGCAGGGCCTCTCCTGGAAGAGGGGGCATCTGGCCCTTGTCCTGAAGGGCCGCAGCGCTTTCCAGGTGAAGCAGAGAAAGGAAAACTGCAAGCAGCGGGAAGGGTAGCCGTGCAACACAGAGGCCAGGAGGGCAGAGCACAGCCTGGGCACAGCGAGTTTAATGCAGGCCGGTGCCCAGTGCGGTGGGAGCTGTGGGTATAGAGGAGCAGATGGTGAAACTAGAGAAGGGGGTTCCTGAGACACCAGGGAGCGTGGAGACGTGCAGCAGACACCCACCAGTGGAAGAATTAAGTCAGGGTCTCTGCTGTGCTTGGAAAAGATGGCTACAGGCGGGCAGGCCTTTCCATCTGCATGTTAACGGATGAGCGAGCTGAGGCTAGGAGAGGTCCCACAGTAAAGACAGAGGAGGGAGCCCACAGACCCGGGCTGGGGCCCACGCCCACCTCCTTCCACTCTACCACACTCCACAAACGCTCTCTAGTTTTTGTATGATTGTCTGTGTCTTTCTCATCACATTGTTGACTATAGTCAATGCCTTGCAATGTTATCATTTATGTGTCCTATTAAAAAGATGGTACCAGATTTGAAGAGTATGCAAATGAGCCTGTTTTCATAAATCTCACTAATGGACAGCATGCTATGGAGTTGATTCACACAGGAAATAAGCAAGCAGATCACACGAGGTTGGAATTCCACCAGTGAGTGGAATAAGAACAACAAGAAATCTTGAACTTCAACTCTAAGAAATCTTAATTTTTCTTCCTATTAAGAATTCTAGAACTGGGAAGAACCTCTAGGGATTTCCACCTTCTCACACCACCAAAAGAGATGGGGAGAAAATAAGCAAAGTCTGAATTCAATGAGAGCTTTGCCATTCCAGCCCACACTGGAGACCTCTCATCCAGAGCTGCTGTCCAGCAGACAGGTCCCAGGACCCTGCTGAACTGGAGACAGCTGTCTCCATGAGCACAGGCAGCCTCAAAGCTCATAAGCCAAGAAAGACGTGCAGATGGGGACACCTAGGCTGAGGGAGTCACCCCTCACCTTCTGTCCCCAGCTCCTCATCCTCGTTGTCTGTGCTGCTCAGCTTCTCTGCATCACTCTCCAAGGCCTCGTTCCTAGCCCCCTTCTCCAAGAGAACCTCGTTGCTCACAAAGTAGGCAGCCAGGCCCAGCTCCTGCTCCAAGGCTGTTCTCACCAAGCAGGAGGAGTTTATCAATCGCAGGTCACAGTACCTCAAAGACCTAGCAAGACACAGAAAAAGGCGTCTGCTGAGGGCCTTCCACAAACGGGGTGCTGTTCCCACTGCTGCAGGCAGCACTGATCGGGACCACAACCTGCCTTCCGGTGAGGACCCAAGGACTCGTACACGTGGAAGAACCAACAGTGTTACCGCAAGCTTGCAGCAACAAACTCAGTATAACCATCAATATTTTGGGGCACCCGCTATGGATTTAACCCTGTGCTGCACTAACTTTTGGGTCAGAAAAAAAGGGGCTTGAACCTGAGCTCTGCTACTTCCTAGCAACAGAAGCTGTGACAAGCTGCACAACTTCTCTGAGGCTCTGATTTTTTCATCTGAAAGGTGGGAATGAATATTAATAACCATCTAAGTGCACTTTGATAAAGATTAAATGTAATCAGTGGGCATTTAATTATTCAATCCAAGTGAACACATGCCAGGGTAGTAGATGCTAGAAATATGACGGCAATCGAGTCAGACACCAACAAGCAACGCTACCGTGAGCAGCAGAGGAAAGGCCAACAGCTTGCTCAGACTCGGCAGCAGAAACACAACCAAAGCAAAGGGCTTAGGGAGGGGTTTGTGAGGGTTCCAGTGGGGCTCTGAAATGAACTGCTCATGTGACCTCAAGCAAATGATCGTTCACTGACCCAATCATAAAACAGGGTGGAAACACTACTGCTGCGAGGAGTAAGCTTTATATGAAAAGTCTAACATGGGCCGGGCGTGGTGGCTTGCACCTGTAATCCCAGCACTTTGGGAGGCCGAGACGGGCAGATTACCTGATGTCAGGAGTTTGAGACCAGCCTGACCAACATAGTGAAACCCCGTCTCTACTAAAAATACAAAAATTAGCTAGGCGTGGAGGCTCATGTCTGTAATCCCAGCTACTCGGGAGGCTGAGGCAGGAGAATTGCTAAAACCAGGGAGTTGGAGATTGCAGTGAGCCGAGATCGCACCACTGCACCCCGGCCTGGCAGAGCAAGACTCTGTCTCGAGGGGAAAAAAAGACAACAAAAGTCTATCATGATGCCTAGTACAAAGAAGGGACTCAGCAAACGCCTGCTAAAATTTCAAATAGATTAATTAATACATTGTCTCAGTCCTTAAGGAGTTAAAGAAGAATTCATCCACATGAAATAGCAACAACCAAGGTCAGATGTTCTGGAGACCCCTTCCCTGGCCCATGAGTATGCAGCACGCACAGGGCCATTTGTTAAAGTGTGGGGCGGTCCCAGGGGAAGAAGCCAGACCTTCTTCTGCTGCCTCAGCCTCCCAAATAGCTGGGACTACAGGTGTGTGCCACCATGTCTGGCTAATTTTTGTATTTTTAGTAGAGATGAGGTTTCACCATGTTGGCCAGGCTGATCTCGAACTCCCGGCTTCAAGTGTCGGCCAGACTGGCTTAATCTTGGCAAGCCTCAATTTTTTCATCCGTAAAATGGAACTACTGAAATAGTACCTTTCCCCCAGGATTAAGGTGAGAGTAAAATGAAATAAAACATAAAAGAATCATCTAGGACAGTGCCCAGAACGTAACTGGAATTCCATTGATGTTGGCTTTTGCTATCTTGTTACACATGGACAGGTGTGCAAAGGCCCTGTGGCAGGCTGTCTGCTCTTCTTCATGGTAAGAAGTCTCTAAAAGCCAACCTGTCACTACCAATCCAAGAAACTGCCTTACAGGAGGCCCAGTGACGTGAATCTCGAGTGTCTGTGTATCTGTGTGATGGCCTAGAGACCCCCACCACGAGGGAACACTAAGTGGATGTGTGGCTGAGACTTTCCAGGCTGTAATGGCTTCAGAGGGACACACCCTTTGAGACAGTCCACTCTGTGCTGGAAGAACCAGCTCTTCCCAAGCAGCGTCAGCTACCCCCTTCCCAGAACACCTCCTAAGCAGGGAGGGCCCAGGCATTGCAGCAGCCTAGGTACCAGCGGGAACTGCGGCTCCAAGCCCTGGAGAGGACGCGATACTGTCCCAAGTGGAACTGCCATCCCCAACGCACGCAGGGCACCTCATGAGGAGAAACTGAACTCAGGAGGCATTAAATCCTGGCTCCAGCTGCCTCCACCACAGAGCCCAGCAACAGCCCTCACCATGAGCCCAGAGTGCCTTTCTGAGAATCAGGAAAAGCTGCATGGGCCTTAGACACCTGCTGGGAAAGCCCCAGTGAAGGCCCCACCCACAGTACCCATCAATGCTAGTGGTGCTGCCTCCCAGTGGGGCCCGACAACCCAGCCTGACATGCTCCCCTGAGGGGGCCCAGGCAGCCAGCTCCTTGGAGACCCCGGGGGGCATAACCCCTCTACTTACCTTGGCAAGGACTCCCCGTGCGGGTCCATCCCACTGAAGATCAGGATGCAAGGCAGACCCTCCAGCTCCAAGTAAGTCTGGGGTTTCCACTCCACATCCTCGATGTTCTGCCACGTCTGCAAACAACGAAAAAGAAATAAAGCCACAGACGCCTCCCTTCCCAACCAGCCCAGCTCAGGGGAAACCTGATGGCCTTCCACCAATTGAAAGTCCTGAACTACATCCTCTGACCAAAAGGAAATTGATTTAGACTGGAAATAAACACACCATCGCTTGGCCACTGTATTCTCAGTCGTCTAGAACATGTAGACTAGCCACCCAGAACATGTTCAAGACGTCTGTCAGCCAGCAGGCTCCGTGAAAGAAAGTCTATATTGTCAGCTGCTGTTTATATCTTTTTTTTATTTGAGAGAGTCTCGCTCAGTTGTCCAGGCTGGAGTGCAGTGGTACGATCTCAGCTCACTGCAATCTCTGCCTCCCAGGTTCAAGCAATTCTCCTGCCTCAGCCTCCTGAGCAGCTGGGATTACAGACATTTGCCACTGCATCTAGCTAATCTTTGTATTTTTAATAGAGACAGGGGTTTCACTATGTTGGCCAGGCTGATCTTGAACTCCTGACCCCATGATTTGCCCACCTCGGCCTCCCAAAGTGCTGAGATTACAGATGTGAGCCACTGCACCCGGCCAGCTGTCTCATGTCTTCCCTGTGCTCTCTCCTGACGGTGTCCTCCCTTTCATTGCTATTTTCCACTAGTGTTCTTTCCCCAGCCTTCCTGCATTTGGCAGGTTGAGTGAGAACCTACTGTGGGCCAGGTGCTGTGCTAGGCTTTGGGGGCTGAGTTCTGTGGGGATGGCCCTTGCCCCCACCGTCTGGGGGAGGGGCCGGATGACAGGTAGGGGGCATGGCACTGCCCTGTGTGTGGTGGAGGGGGAGGGCATCTTCCTGAAAGAGGAAAGATGCCAAGCTGAGTGCCGCAGGAAATAAGCAGGGCAGCTCACACCTGGAACCCAGCACCTCACGGGCTGAGGCAGGAGGGTCGTTTGAACTCAGGAGTTTGGATCAGCCTGGGCAACATATTGAGACCCTGTCTCTCCTAAAAATTTTAAAAATTGCGAAGTGTGGTAGCACACGCCTGTGGTTCCAACTGCCCAGGAGCCTGAGGTGGGAGGATCCCTGGAGCCCAGGAGGTCTAGGCTGCAGTGAGCTGTGATCATGCCACCACACTCCAGCCTGGGCCACAGAGTGAGACCCTGTCTCAAAGGGGGAAAATAAAGAAGCATCAGCTAAACAAAGAAGAGGGGAAATGGATGCTCAGGAAAATGAAAGCAGGCTGCTGCCCAGAGGTCTGAAGTCGTAAGGCAGTGCTGTGAGGTGCCGGGGTGCTGCTGGGGTGCTGCTGGGGTGCTGCCGGGGAGGAAGGCAGGGAAGAACATCGAGGAGGCTGGGGGTGGCTGGGTCTAGGGAAGCCATGCTGGCCACGCTGGGGGGTTTGTTGCCACTCTCTGCCTCTGGTGAGTACCGCCCCCCCGCTTTCCCAGGTACCGCCAACCCTTCTACCCATCCCTGTGCACAGCACCTACCCTGAGCTGCTTCACAAAGTGCTTCCCCACGGTGACGCCCGAGCTGGGGCTGCCCAGGATGATCTCGAAATGCTCCTCCAGCGCCAGCCGGGCCCGTACATGGGCCAGCCGCTCATAGGCCACGGCCGCCAGGGGTGAACAGGGCACCCGCAGCAGGACCATGAGCCCGTGGCCACAGGGGCACTGCTTCGGGGAGTTGAGGAGGTTCTGCGTGATCTCCAGCGTCTCCACCGACGTGTAGTTCTTCATCTGCGGGAGGCCGCTCACGGCCATCAAGGCGGCCGCGTAGTGCTGCACAAGAACAAAGGTCCTGATCACCGCGCTGTGCAGGCGGGGGAACCTGCAAGGAACACAGAGAGACCATGCCCGTGACAGCCGCACCCGCCGGCCCACTGCTGCCAAGTCACCCAAGACATCCATCACTCTGGCACAGGCAGCTCCCACACTATACACAGTTGTGTGGCCTCTAGAAGCCTCAGGTTGTGGGAACCTGAATGAGAAGCCTTCTTTAGAAACCAAATGATACAATCCTTTGTTTTTTCCAGTAGGGAAACAAAAACATAGGTTTGTTGTTGTTATTGTTTTTATGTTTTTCAGCATTTGGCACTTAGTAGCTGCTCGATAAATATCTGTCCAATGAATGAGCAGATGAATGAATGATATAAATGTCTATTTTGTCTCTGTCAGCACAATGTGTAGTTCTCTGAGGAGGTAGCTAATTTGCCCCAAGTTCCTACAAGAAACAGGAGAACCACCAGCAATCAATATGGAAATGCAGCTCCCAGAGGCCCCGGTTCTAAACCTACATCTTTGTGTTCACATCAATCACAGTGAATCATTAGAGATACAAATAAACGTATTGTAATTTGACAGACAAATTACAAATCAGAACTTATCCAGCCAAATCAAGAATCCCGGTTTTTGCTTCAGAAACTGTGGTGACTGTCTATGTCCCTACACAAAGGTGGTGGCCGCTCCCACGACCACCTACTCTCCCAGAGTGGCTCTGACCGGTTAGGGTCAAACAGACCCCAGGGCACCAGTGAAAAACTCAGGCCCCTGCAGATGACGATGTTTCTCAACAGGAATCAATAAATTCGTATCCAGTTTATGTTCTTCTGGGTTTACTGAGCTGGAATGAGTCTCCCTGGCTCTAGCTTTTTGAAGCAAAGGTAAGGTAGTTTCTCGACCCACAAAAGTGGGTTCCGTACCACGGCCATGCCACCCCATAAGTTCTATCAGGGCAGCCAGCTCGCCTTCCTGCAGCACCTCTGATAGCATTTCTGACATCATGATGACATCCTTGCCCCTTCTTCCTGACCATCCTCCTCCTTTGTTTCATGCTTCCTTCAGCACTACATCCACTTTGCAGGTCACATAACCTGGAAGCTGCCCTGGCAAGTTTGCATTACCAATGCTGTCTCAGGAAGGAATAACTGGTTCACAGACTCTGGCACGAAGGGGACTCAGCAGCCCAGGGATTGCTCTACTTATCCCTGGTGCACCAGTCAAATAGTGCTCAGGAAACGGATCACCTGAGGTCAGGAGTTCGAGGCCATGCTGGCCAACGTGAAAAAACCCTGCCTCTGCTAAAAATACAAAAATTCGCCGGGTGTGGTGGCACACACCTATAATCCCAGCTACTTGGGAGGTGAGGCAGGAGAATCACTTGAACCCAGGAGGCAGAGGTTGCAGCGAGCCAAGATCACACCACTGTACTCCAGCCTGGGCAACAGAGCGAGACTGCACCTCAAAATAAATAATAAATAATGCCTAGGAAGAAAGAAGAAAGTGCAGTATGGAAAATGGCCTCTGCTCAAAGGACAGAGACTTCTGCTTCTGGCAAGATGGAGCAGAAGGGATCAGATTTATCCTCCCATCTGAAACGACTGAAAACCTGAAAACATAAATGAAACAACTGCATTTCAATACATGGGCCATTAGGTAGTGAAAGACAGTGATTCTAATGATGTGAAACAAATTAAGTGAGCCCCCCAGCTTCTGCCTACAGTTTCTGGAATGCACTCAGGAAGAGGGAAGCCAGGCAAAGCTCAGTGTTCTCCCTGAGTTGAGGGAAAGTATCAGATTCCAGGAAAACCAAGGCATCTAGAGATCACAGGGCAAAGTACCAAAGAGGAGAGATCTGCAGAGGTCCCCCCTAAAGTCTTCAGCTGATACAATCAGTGCACAAATGTAAGGGAATGACCCACAGCCAAAACAAGAATCCTTTGGTTGCAAAATAATTAAAAGGAACAATATCTTGAGCTTATGTAGGGCTGGGAATAGTTCCTGTTTCAACAACCAATACGGAACACCTTGGAGTCATAGAACATTGTAGAGTACTTACTCAAAGAATTTTGTCTCAGTATTGGGCAAAGTTAGTGCTACATTAAATCTGGTCCTCCCTAACAAAGTTTAAAAGCAAGGCCTGGAAGGATTCAACTGCGTCCAAGTAACTTAGTTGTATCCCAGAAAAAAACTCAGTATTTATAGATATACAAATATATCTAGCACCCAAGAAGGCAAAATTCACAATGTTTGGCATCCTCTCAAAAATTACCAGACATGTAAAGAAGCAGGTAAGTATGATCCATAATAAAGAGGGGGAAAACAATCGATCAATAGAAACTGATCCAGGAATGACACAGATGACAGAATGCATAGGCGGCAAAACTGAAACAATTATTGTAACTATATTCTGTATGTTTAAAAATCTAGAGGAAAGACTGAACTTGTTGAGTAGAGATATAAAAAAACATAAATCAAATTCTAGAGATGAAATCTTCAATGTCATAGACAGAAAATAAACTAGACCCTGAATTCTCAAGGGAGCTATGATCTTTGTATGTGACCCTTGCCCTGCCAGCCACAACAGATCTGTTCAGATATGGAAACCCACCTCAGACAGAGCCAGTCTTCTCTTGGGATTTTTCAAAGTATAAGAAAAAATAAATCCGCCTCTGGAAGCTAGAGACTGTGAAGCTCAGCATCAAGCAGTGGTAGTGTTTCAGTGCACGAGGAAGCCACTGTGCACTGAGATACAACAAAGTCATCATATAGATACCAAAGACAACATGGTCTTGACAGTGTTTGAAACTTAAATTGTTAGGTATCTCTGCTGTTCTATGGGTATTTATTCAACCTTTCCTATTATTTTATGAGTCAATACATCCCTCTTTTTTTCTTAAAAGAGTTCAAGTTGAGTTTCTGTTACTTGCAACAAAGAGTCCTGGTTAATAAACACAATAACTGTGTATCATCAATGTGTATACACATCAATGCATGTGACACCCGAAATTGTCTTCTCTTAGGAATCTTGTCATAAAACTGTGCTTTTGTAAAATATATATAATGAAATTGGCAACATATTAGATAATGTAGAAAATAAGATTAATAAACTTGAAAACACAGCAATAGAAACTAAAATGTCCCAGCACTTCGGGATGCCAAGGCAGGAGAATCACTTGAGGCAAGGAATTCAAGACCAGCCTTGGCAATATTGCAAGAAAAACTTTTAAAAATTGGCCAGGCATGGTGGTATGCACCTGCAGTCCCAGCTATTTGGGACGCTGGGATAGGGAGGTGGCTTGAGCCCCGGAGTTTGAGGTTACAGTGAGCTATGATCATGCCAGTGCACTTTAGCCTGGGCAACAGCCCTAGAAAGATTCAGTCTCTAAAAATAATAACAGGCCAGGTGCAGTGGCTTAAGCCTATAACCCCAGCACTTTGGGAGGCTGAGACAGGCGGATCACAAGGTTAAGAGATGGAGACCATCCTGGCCAACATGGTGAAATCCTATCTCTACTAAATAAATAAAAATTAGCTGGGCGTGGTGGCGCATGCCTGTAATCCCAACTACTCGGGAGGCTGAGGCAGGAGACTCACTTGAACCTGGGAGGTGGAGGTTGTGGTGAGCCGAGTTTGTGCCACTGCACTCCAGCCTGGTGACAGAGCAAGATTCCATCTCAAAATAATAATAATAATAATAATAAAGAAGCTAAAATCAAACAGAGGGAAAATAATAAATAGAGAATCAGGGAGCTATGGAATAACTTCAAGAAGCGTGAGATGTGTATAATTGGATAACTTTAAAGGGGGAGAGAGTGGAAAGCATAAAAAATATTGGAAGAACTATGGCTAAAATATTTTCATATCTGGTGAAAATTCAATTAATTCCAGCATAAGAAACATGATGAAAACTACAAGGTATATCTACACAAATTGCTTAAAATTCAATAAACTTAAAAATTTAAATGCAACCAGTAAGGTGGTCAAGGTGACATTATATAGAAAGATACAAAGGTGACAGCAGGTTTCTTGTTTGAAACAATGCAATTCAGAAGACAGTGAAGCAACATCTTTGATGTACTCAAAGGGGAAAAATGTCAACCTACGATTTTATATCTAGGGAAAATATCTTTTAAAAATGAGGCAAAATAAAGACTTTTTTAGATACACAAAAGCTGAAAAATTTCATCATCAATAAGAAATGTGAAAGAAAGTCCTTTACATATAAGGAAAATGATACCAGATGGAAATCTGAATTATGCAATGTAATGAAGAGTGCTGGAAATGGTAACTACATGGGTAAATAAGATAAAAGGTGTTTTATCTTATTTAAATAGCTTTATAAGATGACTGACTGTCTAAAGCAAAAATACTGTGGAGTTTATAACATAATAGAAGTAAAATGTATGACAACAAAAATACAAAGTCTAGGCAGGGAAAAACGAAAGTATATTATTATGAAATTTTATACATAAAGTGGTATATCATTTGAAAGTAGACTGTGATAAGTTAAAAATATATACTATAAAGCAACCACTAAAAATCACAACAAAGAGTTATAGCTGAGAGAAAGATGCATAAAGAGAAAGGCAGAGAAAGAGAGCATTAAAAAAACAGATGAGACAAACTACAAGATGGCAGATTTAAACCTAGCTGCATCAATAACCACGTTAAATGTAAATGGTCTAAATATTCAATTAAAAGGCAGGGATTGTCACATTTGATAAAAAAGCAAGTCTCAACTATAAGCTGCCTACAAGAAACCAAATTTAAACCAAAAAAAAGAGAAACATGCTCAAGGTAAAAGGGTAAAAAATTATAATCTATAGTAACACTAGTCAAAAGATAACTAGAATAACTATATTAATATCAGAAGAATAGATTATAGCACTACAAATAATATTCTTTGGGCCACTTGAAAATAGTAAAGGAGTCAACTTATCAAGAGACCAAAGATGATACACAAATGGCAGATAAACATAGGAAAAGATGTTCATCATTAGTCACTGGAGACATTAAAATCATGAGCTACCGCTTCATACCTATTAAAATGAATAAAATTAGAAATACTGACCATCAGGTGCTGACAAAGATGTAGCGCAACTGAAATTCTGATGGGAATGTAAAATGAACTACAGTTGACCCTTGAATATCACAAGTTTGAACTTCAAGGGTCCACTTATATGTGGATTTTTAACCAAATGCAAATCAAAAGTACAGTATTTTCTAGATGTGAACCCCATGTACATGGAAAGCTGACTTTTGCTTACATGTGGATTCCAGAGGACTAACCATGGAACTTGAGTATTCATGGATTTTTGTATGGCAGGGACAGTTCTGGAATTAACCCCCCATGTATACCAAGAGACAGCTACACTTTGGAAAACAATTTGGCAGCTTGTTAACAAGTTAAACACACACCTATCAAATAACCCAGCCATTTCACAACCAGGTGCTTACCCATGAAAAGTTAAAGTATATATCTATACCAAGCTTTGTACATGAATGTTCATAGCAGCTTTCTCTGTAATAGCCAAAACTGAAAAACAACCTAAAAGCCTCTTAACCAGTAAACAAACGAGTATGACCATAATATTCTATTCTAGAATACCGGCAGCAAAAAAGAACAAACTATTGATACATAAAAGAACATGGATGAATTTCAACATAATTATACATAGTGAAAGAAGTCAGGCCAAAAACAGAGTGCATATTGCGTAATTCCATTTATATAAAACTCTAGAGAATGCAAACTACTCTGCAGTGAGAAAAGAACAGGAGGAAGGAATTACAAAGGGGCAGGAGGAAACTTTTTTTCATTATTTTGTGGTGACCATTTTACCAGTCTATATGTGTATCAAAATGTAAATTGAATACTTTGAATATGTACGGTCTACTGGCTGTCAGTTAATTCCCCATTAAAGCTGCTGTGGAAAAAAAAAAAATAAGGACAAGCATTGTAAGCAGAAACTAGTGCCCAGCTCCAGACAGCACCCCTTAGGTCAGACAGATCAATGCACCCCAGCTGTGGCTCAGCAGAGAACTATGCTTACCCCTAAGCCTCTGTGGTAGGTCCTAAAGGAAATAAGTTCCATAGACAATATATTAGAAGAAAAATCGGAGTTGTCAAAGGTCTAGATCTTGTTTTTCAGTCACAGTAGGTTTGTGTCCAATTGGCAGTCCTACAAGCAGTTTTCCCAGCTGTGTGTTGGCGTTTATGACACATGGAGGACTAACAGTCTGGCCACACACATGGTGGCAAGCGGCAGTAACTCCATGTCCTAACCTTTATCTCCTGTGCAAATTACAAGTTTCAAGAGAGTTTTCCAGACAAATGATCCTAGCAAAGGCAGTATGGTATGGTGGAAAGACATCAAACCTGTCTACAGTCCATGTTGCCACCAATAGGCTGCATGAACTCAGGCAAAACTCTCACAATCTGGGCTTCGGTTCCCACAATTATAAAATGAGGTGGTTGGGCCAAATAATTTCTAGAAGTTCCTATGATTCTCCATACTTCACCATTCCAGGGTTTGATACTGTCTTCTCACCCAGTGAGAATGAGATTTAATCTCTATATAATGCCTCTAGTTTAACAGAGAGGGAGACAGAAGGGAGGATGATGATGGTGAACACTGGTGGAGGTGGTAGTGGTAACAGCCAACAGGAGCATGTAACGTGTGCCAGGCCCTATTTCCAATGCTTTACGTGTATGAATCCATGTAATCCTTATAGTATCTCTATAATGTAGGTGTTATCATCCCCAAAGAAAATCAAGAAACTTTCTCCAAGTCTCACAGCTGATTAATGGCAGATTCAGGATTCAAACCCAGGAGGGATGATTTTGGAGCCTGGGCTCCCAGCATGCAAGTGCTAAGGAATGTGCATACATACATTATCTCATGAAACTGTAAGAAGCCACTAGAAAGGCAGATTTGTTCTACAGGTGAGGGTATGGAAGTTGAGACAGGTTAGATGATTTACCAAGGTTAAACTAATAGAGGGTAAACCAAGATATACCGGCATGGTGGGCACAGGCTGCCCTTTACCAGCTGTGAGACTTTGGTCAGTATGGCCTGGTGGCTGCATGGTTTTGGAGCCAAGCAAGCAGGGTTGGGGTCCAGTTTCACTATAAATCCCCCATGTGACCTTGGATAAGTGGCCTAACTTCTCTAAGTCTCTGTTTCTTCATCTGAAAAAAGGGGACAACGGTATTTCCTATCTTACTGTGTCACTGTGAGGATTATTTCAGATAACAGAGTACCGAGCCCAGTGTCTACAACATACTAAACACACCACCTGTGTTCACTGCCTGAGGAGAGGCAGAGGAAGGGCAAAGGCTGGTTTTCTTGCCTCAACGTGAAATCTTGGAGGGCTTCTTCATGCAGCAAGTTGATGAGCGCTCAGCTGCCAATCCATGAGTTGGAGAACTAATTTGATCAATTTCTATCAGTGTCACGGGACTGAACACTATCTAAGAGATTTAGTTTCTTCAAGAGTGTTCTGGGAAAATCTAATCCCATGAGCTACTGGACACATCTCTAGCCTTCTGGAGAATTATAGCATGCATGGATGTGTTGAAGGCTCCAAGAACTCTCATAGAACAGAAATCCTTTTCTTAAATGTTTCTCAGACACATCTGGCCACGGAACCCCTTTACACTTAGCAACTGTGAGCATCCAGCCAAAGCAGTGCACCTTGGAACACACAGCTTGAGAAGGATATGTCTACTTTCATCCCTTTGTCTGCAAATGAGAAGAGTGAGGTTCAATAAGGGGAGCAAGTAGAGGCCAGCTCATGCTGACAGTCAGTGGCATTTTGTTCAATGGCATTTTGCTTTGCAACAGATCATCTATAAAACATGGCCTGGTTTTACCATGAATAGACCATGTGGACCCTGGCAATCACTTAGCCTGTCTGAGCCCCGGTTTCATCTATAAAATGAGGTCTGTTGCGACAGGGTTGAAAGGGCTGGCTGTGCAGTCAGACTGACTCTGGGTTCTCACCCAGTTCTGTCACTTGCTAGACACGTGGCCTGGGGAAGCTATGGGGGCCTCTCCAAGCCTCAGTTTCTCCATTTGTAAAATATGGATAATAGTAGCAAGTGGCTCAGAGCGGCAGTGAGAATCAAATCAGATACTGAAAGTAAAGTTCATGAAAGAGTGAATGGCACAAAATAAACATTCAATGAATGATACGCATCAGAAACAAAAATGAAGCCAACTGTGATCATCACTGCAGCTTCTCTTAAAGCTTTTGTTATCTTCCTCCCATTTTCCCACCCTCCATTGGCTCAAAAACATGATTCCACATTCCAGCATATTTCTGCTCATTGTCATCTCTAAAATTTTCTAGAGCAACAGCATGATGAATTCATCACTGACCGAAAGGGATTCAAATATTTCTTCCAAATACAGAGGAAGAAAGAAGACAGGGTACATTTAATGGAGAAACCGAGTTACCCTTCCTGGAATTCCCTGGCTGGCTAAACACACCTAACTTGCCTTTAAGCTACTGAGTACTTCTAGCAACTTAGAAGAGAGACAAATACCTTTTTCCTAATGCAGTGACCATGGCCTCGAAGGAGCTATCATATCTGAGCAAGGGAAGGCTGTGTCCAGAAAGGGTAGATTCAATAAACTCAGACAGCCCAAAGTACTTCTTATTTTCATGATATAACTCCACTCCCTAAAAGAGAGAAAAGCATTGATCACTCAAACATTGCATTTGCAGGGATGGTCAGAGGTTCATGTGGCAGGTCTACGGATGACCTGTGTTGGCAACTGCATCTAAATCATGCCTACTGTGCAGTCCCTTGGATTGCATTTTATAAACTTCTTCCATCTGCAGAAGCAGAGCAAAGAATGCCCCATACTTTAAAGGTGGTATATTCCCATCACTCAGGTGTTCTCCCTTCATTTGATCCCAATGTCTTTACCAAGAATAAAATCAGCCTTACCTTTTTAACGTACAAATTTCTTTGTTAAAACTGCTTCTTTCTATAATCTTAAACGGTTTGAGGAATAGGAAAATCAACTATCTTGCATTCAGTTGCTACTAAAAATCAATAGACAAAGAAAACATTTATCTAGCCAATTTTACTCACACAGACATAAAATTCCAAAGTTGAGGGAGTTTGTTGAAAATATACAGGCATGAAAACTCTACCCCTAAATGTCACAGTGGTTAAGGGCCGAGCCCTGGAGCCAGTGGCCTGGGTCATATCCCACCTCCACGACTTTCTAGCTGCCTGGCCTGAGGCAAGTGGCCAACTTTCTTGGGTCTCATGTTCCCCATCCGTAGATGAGAACAAATTGTAGCACCTGCCTCCAGCATGAGTTCACAACATGAAGCACTTTGGGCAGGGCCTCCCTGGCTCATGGTAAGTGCCTTACAAGCAATGGCTATTGCCACCATGAATTCTCAGTCCACAGGACGGAAGCCAGGTATTTTTTTTTTAAGTTCTTCAGAGGACTGAGAGGCACACCAAATAAGTCTCATCTTTTACACTTACTTATTCCTGTGTAACTAACTACAAACCACCTGGAATTCTCAAATTACGAGACTTTCATCAGTATGGCTTGGTGGCTACGTGGTTTTGACGCCAAGCAATCATGGTTAGGGTCCAGTTTCACTATAAACCCCCCATGTGACCTTGGACAAGTGGCCTAACTTCTCTAAGTCTCAGTTTCTTCATCTGAAAAAGGGGGATAACGGTGTTTCCTATTTCATTGTGTCACTGTGAGGATTATTTCAGGTAACAAATAATTATTACTGAGCCCAGGGTGATTTCAGTCTTCTATTTTGATGAGAAAATGCCAGGTGATAAGCTAAAAACTCACTGAGTTTTGAGGGTATGTGTTTAGTTTGAGGAAGGAGATTCTGAATCTCACTACCTAAGGATGCAGGGATGGGGAAAACAGGAACCTTCCTAGGGCTTCCAGAGACATTGAGTTTGGCTCTGTATGGAGCCCAAAGCCCCCAGCCCTTAAGGGGTCTACCTTCAATATCTCCATCCAATGCCATAGAACAAACATTCCAAATCTTGCTCAGAAAGCTGCAGCCACCAGAGAAAATGTCAAACAAACTGCATGACATCTTCCAAGATGAGGAAGCCAACTGGCGCACTGCAGGAAGGTTTCCAAAAAGACCAAGAAGGGTCTACACGTAACCCTGGGTTGAATCAAAGATCCAGGGAGCTGGAACCCATTATCCTCAAATGCACTGGTCAAAGCTTTTACTAAATGTAACTTCTGCCACCCAAGTGTCATTGCTAAATACAAGGGCCCGGCAGCCCCGTGGCACTCACGTTGCTGCAGGAGGTCGGCCAGTGGATCTCGTTGTAGGGGCTGATGAGCGTGTGCTGTGTCTGCAGTGCATATGGGAAGGAGGTCACGTGAAGGGTCACAATGTTGGGGGCCTCCTTCACCTCCCTGCAGTTGAGCAATCGGTCCACCAATCCCACCGAAGGGTCACTTTGAGAATAGAGGTTATGAACAGCGCTACTGAGGGAGGAAAAGACACAATAAGTGGAATTACTATATTTTTTTCTAATTTTCCAAGGATGAAGCAGTTGAATAAATTTATAACTAACCCCTGGCTTTGCCAACAGTTGAAGACTATGGCTCCGCCCATGACTAGGAATACAGAAAAAAACGGCTGGACTTCTGGTAGCTGTCAGGGACTCTCCTGAGACTCATTACTTAGGAAAAATGTGCCTGCAGGGGACAGTAGTCAGAGGATTTCTTACAAGACACACACTCCTTCTACCCCATCAGACAGTGACATGTCCCCAGGAACATTCCAGGGATCAGCTGTTCCTCTTTGGCCCCATCTGATTGTGTACTTACCTCCTTATAGAGTCCTTCTGACCTTGAAATGATCCGGAAAAGATATAAAGAGTCAATTCTATAGTCAGCTTAAAAGGCGGCACAGAGGGACTGGGAAGCGTTTTGGACAAGGGTCTAGGAGCCAGGCCCAGCTCTGCACTTCTCGGTGGGACAAACGCCTCTGTGTTCTCTCCTGTAAGTCTAGGGGATTTTTTTTTAAACCAGTGCTTAACCCTTTGGATGGCAGGAGGCCACTCTGAGGAACTTACCCCCAAAATGAATATTCACAATATAGCTCTTTCTACAATTTGGGAATATTCCAATTTCCCCCAAACCCATACATGGATTCTAGATGGTAGATCCCTTACGAGGTGATCCTTCAGGTCCTGGCCAGCCCTAACTAACTGTCTGCGGATCTGTGACCATCGAAGTTTTTCTCCATGACCTGGCCCAGGAGCCCCATTCCTTCCTCATGTATATCAGTAGAAATGTCTGAACGCAAAACCCCTAGGCCAGTCTCACAGAAATGACCAGTCCTGGTAAACCAGAAATCCTGCCAGACTCTCGGCTTGACCCATCTGAAATTCATCTGGGTTTATGTTCATTTTAGCTGAGTAAAATCGCTCCTTAAGAAGGGCAGGCATCAAGGGTGACCCATGGTACTGGAGCCCACGGAGCCTCTTTCAGGGAAGGACTAGGCTGAGCTACTCCTGCTAGGACCCTCCGCACCCCACACCTGCATGGTTCCTTGTGGTGAGTGAACTATGAAAGAAATACATCAGGCATCAGGTTGTGATTTGGGGGCCTCGGCTCTGCCACTAACACCCTCCCCCTCCACCCTTCCCAGTGACCCTGGGAGACATGCTTCCCTTCTCCAACCCTTAGATTCCACCATGGTAAATTTCAGAGGTCGCACTAGATAATCTACGAGACAACTTCCACCTCAGGATTGTGGAAAACATGGATGGCACCTGCTTACAAACACCAAACCCAAACCTCATCCATCTTTTCAGGACTTGTACCCTCAGCCCCAGCGAACATCCACATACAACATTTCAAAGATGGAAAATGTCAGCCCGTCATATATCAAGTCCGTCTAACCTCACAAGATCCCAGTGCGCGTGGTCGTGGATCAGGACAAAAAGTGTATGCGGGTTCTGGAAGGAGTTTTGCAGAAAAGCCTTAAATTTTGTCTGTGCCTCCGCGTCTAGCTTCAGAACATACTGTTCCACCCTCTGCTTGGTCACGTGCTCTTTTTCCAGGCCAAGCTCCAGTAAAACTCCTGCAACACAATGAAATACATCAGTAACTCCCAGCATGCTCACTGGTTTTCATTCACTCAACAGACACCTACTGAGCAACTCCCATAAAGCAGGTACTGAGCTAGACCCAAGGATGCGTGACTAGGAAAAAGTAGGGAAAAACTCCCACATGGGCTACAGCTGTGTAAGTGTCCTGCACAGGCGCTGGGGCACAGGCAAGCGGTGCTGCAGCCTGGCTGTGTGTACAGCAGCCCTTTCTAGGAGCACCAGCTTCAGGAAGCAGCTGATCCCAAGCCTGGTAAGATAGAGGGAACTAAACGGTCCCACCAGCAGCAAAATCCCTCTCTTGGTCTGAATGCCACAGGGCTATATATTATGCCACTAAAGAGTGAGTCACTTCAGTGAAGACACTGGACATCTGTGTACTCTGTGGTTAAATACGATATCCTTGAAAGTACAAGGAAAATCCATTCAGTGAAGCCAGACAGCAACACATGGTGAGGTCACCAGCCTGAGTGGGACGTTGTGAAAGTTCAAGTTTTGGCTCTACCATCAACAGATCCTACAATCTGGGGCAAGTCACTGTCTCTGAACATCAGTTTCACAATCTATAAAACAAGAGCAACAATAATTGCCCCATCCACTCGATAGCAAAGAACGGTGTCAACATCCAAACACGGATTTAGGCAGATCAAAGCTTCTCCACACAGGCCACATGACTTGTCCCCGAAAGGCCCCATACCTGAGTGCCACACGTGGAACAGAGTCTGCTGGTAGGTCACTTCTGAGGGTGGAATGCAAATTAGAAAGTCCACCTTCTCAAAGGATCCCAAGTCCAGATTTTGGGTACTGGAATCCGCAATGGAACACACGTGGGAGAGGAGCTTCTGTGCCACTGCCAACTGGAAGGGCCGGATGCTGTGTGGCTCCAGGTGGTAACCTGGAACCAGAGCCCCAGAATGCCAGGTGAGCCCCAGGGCACATGGCTACTGTCCAGGCCCTTGGCCAGAGAGTCAGACAGTGAAACCGGTCCAGGGGAGACGGGCCCATGCACAAAGTGATGAGGGAAAGGGGAACAACTCACGTTTATCGTTTATCAAGTCCCTGCTCTCAGCTAAGCAGTGGCGGGTGTGTGAGTAGCAGCTATGTTATGAACCATTCTTCACTTAATAATAAAAATGAGAACCCACCACTTGGGGACCACAGAGGAGGCAGTGGCCTATCCTGCTTGGCGAGGACGACGAACCCATCCCAGGGGAGGTGACGCTGAGACTGGACTTTGGAAGAGGACTGCAAGCTCTCCAGAAAAAGAAACTAACACGACAGTCATTTAGGAACTCCACAGGAATAAAAAAACAACAGACTTGGAGGCAGGAAATTAGCAGAGGAATCCACCATCTCAGAAACACAGATGGATGTGCAATTCAAGATTAAATGAGCTTGTCACAATGAAAGACTGAAGTTTAAATTAGGTATCAGGTCTACTGTGACACTAAAGAGATGTCCTGTCTTGTGGGTGTGCCTCTGACATTGCTACCTCCAACCTGAGCCCCTGGATGCTGCCTCCCAGGCCAGACCCAGGCCCTCGCCAATGCCCTCTCATCGCTCACCGAGCACACATGAGCCCTCTGTCCCTTCAGCATCCACTGAGCACACCTGTGTACCCACCCCTCACTGTGCACACCTGTGCCCCAGCCCCTCTCACTGTACACACCTGCATCCCCACCCCCGCTCACTGTACACACCAGTGCCCACTGCCCCCCTCAATGTGCACATCTGTGCCCGCTTCCCCTTCCCCCCACCCTGAGAGGCTCCTTTTCACCACTCACTTGTGCACACCGGTGTCCCGCTGACCTCCAGGGATGCTGCTTTAGTGACAGAAGAGGCAGTGAGTGAGGAAGAAATATGGCCTTGATTTTCCTGGTGAAATTTGTCCAGCAAAATGTCAATGTCACCCTCTGCCCAAGACAGAATAAACAAATGGGTTTTCTGTGTCAGTGAAATTTAGCAAAAATCTACAGAGCAGTTAGTGTCAGATACGGTCCTGAGGCCTGGAGTCACGGAGGTAAAGAGGACGTAGCCTGTCCTGTCAAGGGGCCTCAGCCTAGTGGGGGTGAAGACACACCGTCAGAGTGAGTCCCCCTGACATAGCAAGTGCTAGGGCAGAAGGAGGAACAGCATGCTAAGGACG
Organism: Sapajus apella; assembly: GCF_009761245.1. Lineage (NCBI taxonomy): Eukaryota > Metazoa > Chordata > Mammalia > Primates > Cebidae > Sapajus > Sapajus apella. The sequence continues at coordinate 14,025,628 of NW_022436971.1, forward strand.
GAGCGGAAGGTCCCAAGCCCATCTGGAAAACGAAGGGTCTGAGAAGCTTTCTGGGGGGACATGGGATGAGTCTTGAGGGGTACGGAGCTAGGCAAACAACAGAGAAAGATGCTCACCGCCCAGAGCGCACGGGATACGAAACTCTCCGGGAAGAGGGAGAGGGGGGAAGAGAGGCCACCAAGTCTGGAGAGGTGCAGAGGAATGGGCACAAGGGCCTCGTGCACCCCACGGATACAGAACCCACATGGTGCCCTCCCCACTCAGGAGAACTCTACAGCCTGAGCAGGAAGAGATGGCCAGCCAGAACCCACAGCTGTCACTCAAGAAAAGAAAGGGACAGAAATGACAGTGCACAGAATGAAGGGCACTCTAAGTGGAGATCAACCTCAGCGGGTCACAGGCAGGGGGCAGAGGTGACCTCCCCCGGCACTGATTTATCCCATTAATCTCTGCATGTGCACCTGTCCCATGACAAGCCTACCTGGACAGAGGGTGCTAAAGAAGGCCCCCAGCGAGTCCACCTTCCCCGTAACCAGCTCGTAATTGACTTCCTTCTGGTACTCTGCTGGGGTGAGAAGGCTCTCAGAAAGAATCCGGGCTTGGTATTTTCCTGGAAAACAAAGAGCTTTCACTGTGCCTATTGTATCTTCCCTGCTTACTGGCCATATGACCCTGGACTAGACCCTTAACCCTTCTAGACTCACATTTCACATCTGGAATCTGTGGCTGACAGCAGGATCTACCTCCCAGACCTGCTGTGAGGTGACACATGACAACGGTGCCTGATGCACAGCAGAGGGTCAGGGTCTATAACTGAATGTACCACTCACATCAAGGTAAAAAATTGACAAAAAAAAAAAAAAAAAAACCACAGAATAGGTTTAAGATTAAAGAATGCTGGTCAGGTGTGGTGGCTCACGCCTGTAATCTCGACACTGTGGGAGGCTGAGGTGGGCGGATCATCTGAGGTCAGGAGTATGAGACCAGCCTGGCCTACATGGTGAAACCCCATCTCTACTAAAAATGCAAAAATTAGTTGGGCATGGTGGTATATGATTGTAGTCCCAGCTACTCGGGAGGCTGAGGCAGGAGAATCACTTAAAGTTGGGAGGCGGAGGTTGCAGTGAGATAGTACTACTGCATTCCAGCCTAGGCAACAGAGCAAGGCTCCATCTCACACACACACACACACACACACACACACACACACACACACACCCCACACACACCAGAATGCCAAAAGACAATTCAGACACTGCGCTTAAAAAGTTAAATGCCAGGCACAGTGGCTCACACCTGTAATCCCAGCAGTTTGGGAGGCTGAGGCAGGCGGATTGAGGGAGCCCAGGAGTTTGATACCAGCCTGGGCAACATGGCAAAACCCTATCTTGTAAAGTACAAAAATGTGAGCTGGGTGTGGTGGTGTACACCTGTAATATCCCAGCTACTCCAGATGGAGGTTGAGGCCGCAGAATCACTTGAGCCCAGGAGCTCAAGACTGCAATGAGCCAAGATCTTGCCACTGGACTTCAGCCCAGGAGACAGAGCAAGACCCTGTCTTAAGAAAAAGTGCATTAAATTGTGCATTTTTAGGCAAATTTTACAAGGTACAAAAAATTCCACTTGAAAATGCACAGCACCCGGGAAGATTTAAGCAGGACAAGAAAGCCCACGCATTTGGCGTCTGTCTCCCCCACCTAAAGAACGCTCCGGGCAGGCAGAGACTACTGTGCTCCCCGTGGGCCCCAGCCCTGCACATGTGGGGCTTCAATGACTGTTTTTAGAATTAAATCAATTGGCTAGGTGCAGTGGCTCACACCTGTAATCCCAGCACTTTGGGAGGCGTAGGCAGGCGGATCACTTGAGTTCAGGAGCTTAAGACCAGCCTGGGTGACCTGGTGAAACCCCATCGATACCAAAAAATTAGCTGGGTATGGGGGCACGTGCCTGTAATGCCAGCTACTTGGGAGGCTGAGGTAGGAGAATCTCTTGAACCCAGGAGGCAGAGGTTGCAATGAGCCAAGATCACACCACTGCACTCCAGCCTGGGGGACACAGTGAGATCCTGTCTCAAAAAACAATTAAATTAATTGGGTCCTGAAGACAACACAAGGTCATTGTTTTTTGGGGTTTTTTTTTTTTTGCTGTTGTTTTTGAGACAGTCTTGCTCTGTCACCCAGGCTGGAGTGCAGTGGTGTGATCTCAGCTCGTTGCAACCTCTGCCTCCCAGGTACAAGCGATTCTCCCGCCAGAGCCTCCCAAGTACCTGGGACTACAGGTGCGTGCCACCACGCCCAGCTAATTTTTTTGTACTTTTAGTAGAAACGGTTTTTCACCGTGTTAGCAGGATGCTCTGGATCTCCTGACCTCATGACCCGCCCGCCCCGGCCTCCCAATGTTCTGGGATTACAGGTGTGAGCCACCACGCCCGGCTGGTCATTGTTTTTTTTTGTTTTTGTTTTTAATCTCCAATAGATGAGTGAAGAAACAGGGCCAGAGTTCTGGTGTGAGTGATCACCCACGGTGGTGGAGCCAGGTTTTCAACAGGGTCTTTTCACACTCCCAAGCTGACCCCAGGGCTAACCTCACCAGCCACTCAGAGCAGGGATGAGCTTGTAACTAAGCCATTATTCAAGGCTGCCTTCCGAAGCCAGCTACCGAGAACAAGCCGCAGGTGTTAACTTGCTGCAAACCCAGGCCCGGGACAGAAAGGGAGAGAACCACTAAAGCGGGGGACCGGGAACGCCGTTCAGGGGGCTTCCCCGCAGCCGCGCGGCCCAGCGCGCTCACCAGTGACGGCGATGCAGGAGTCGATGGCCGCGCTGCGGCAGGCGCAGATGATGACCACGTAGTTGGTCTTGGCGAGCTTGCCCTCGACCAGCAGCCGGAACATCTCGGAGAGGCCCTCGGCCAGGGAGTAGGCACACTCGATGACGTGCACGCTGTCGTTGCAGGAGCTGGCGGCCAGGCTGGCCAGCCAGGGCAGCTGCGCGGAGGTCACGGGCGCCGCGGGGCCGGGCGCGGGCGGGAAGGGCTGCGGCGGCGCCTGCTGGTACTGCCGGATCTCGGTCAGGTGCGACTCGCGCCAGGAGCGCAGGAAGATCTGCTCCAGGTCCTCCATCAACGGCACCTGGTCCGCGGCTGCAACACAACGCGGGCGAAGCGCCTGCCACAAATGCCAACGGCATCGGGGGCGCGCGGGTGCAGCGACATGAACGCACCCACCTAAGTTATTACTGTGAAATCGGGCCACATTCGGCTGGAGCACGTGACGAGGGCATGAAATCCGCCATAATCTCACCGGCCGAACAGAGCCACGCTATTTATGTTTATCTCTTTTTTTTTCCCCCCATATTCAAGGGTTTTTTAAATTATAAGAAGATTTGTAAATTTATATTTAAGATTAAGCATCGTCTTTGAAAATCCAGAAACACAGTCCTTGCTCACCCTTTGGTCACATACACTAAAACGGTTAAAAGTTTAAGAGTCATTCCTCAATTTTCAAGACAAAGTAGGAAAAATGAATATGTTCTCAAGCTGCAGTTCAGCTTGTCTGTCCTCTTTTCCAAAAAAAATCTTACTTTGCTACCAAGCCACTCACCAACTCTAAGGAAAGACAATTTTTCAAAAAGCTAACAAAACCCAGAAAAAGGTAATAGATATCAACCTAAAATTATCACCCAAAACACTCCTGCTGCAAAAAAAAGAAAAAAAAAAAAAGGTAGGAAGCCAAATTCCCATAGCTTGTTGGAGAAGGTCTTTGAAAAGAATCAGAAAGTTAGAACTGGAACTACAGGGGTATAGACAGATTACACTGTCACTGTGCACATACACAGCAGCAAATGTGTAGAACATTCAGCCTGGGAGTATATTAGGCTTCCTCCTATTCCAGGAGAGGGAATCAAAACCTATGTTGCTGAATTAATATTAAAATTGTCCTTAAAAATAACCATATGGTTGTCAGTATAAACTTTGGGTCTTGCATTCTTTCCTTAACCATGACCCTATCATCAGTTTCAGTGCCATTTCCAGCCATCATAAAGAGTGCATTAGTGTGTCCATAGTGTCCCATCATATGTAAGTGCCACCGTTTACTTGGCAAGGTCTCCACTGTGGATTCTTTTATTTCTTCTAAATACTCACCTTTATAAATACCTCTGCAATGCATGTCTTGATGCATAGAACATTACTTCCATTGCCTGAATTCTCAAAAGTGGATTTACAGAACCAGCTAATACATATCAGCTTGCTTCCAAATGGCCTGAACGCATCAGTTTACCACATGAACAGTGCTTTGACAAGCGATGGTTTTATTGTACCTAAGCACCACTGGGTACCATCATTGGGGTTATTAATTCAGAAAAAGATTACTTGATTTGTGATTTGCATATCTTTGATGATGAGTGAGACTGCATACTTTTCAATATTTGTTTCCTTCTGGCATTTTCTCTTTTACCAATTGTCTGGTTTATACGTCCAGATTTCACATTTGATGAGCTGGAGGAAGGCGCACCAGGCTTCCATTTAGCAGGCACGTTCCAGCCCAGCTCTATCCACACCAGCTGTTCGGCCCTGACCTACCTCATATGGTTTCCTGCCGCATGACATGGGGTTCATGCCACCTTCTCTGTGGGCCATGCCAGAATTTGATTAAATCAGCTTATATCTCCGTCTTTGATTGGATGAATTTATCAGAATTCACTACTTGAATTAGCTAATCAAATTAGAATTTAATTAGATTAGCCATCACCTCTCTCTCATCTTTAAAAACTTTCCTTTGAGTACACATCTCCTTCCAGAACTACCTGGTGGGGGAAGTTCCAGAACTTTCCCCAGCTGGAGCCATCTGCACGTGCCATACTGTCTCCTCACCTCCAATCTCTCTAACCCACTCCAATATGACTTTTATCCCAATTTTCACGTACATCATCACCAAGGCTGCCAACTGCTTCCCCTGGCGAAACCCAGTGGTCAGGGTCCCGTCTTCCCTCCACTAAACTCCCAGCCACACTGGCATGGTTGATCAGTCTCTCCCCTTGGGAATGCTTTTTTCACTGCTTCGTATCAACATACACCTATTCCCTCAACTTAGGTTTGCAGACTGCCGACCTGAGCTGTGGATGCTGGGGGACATCTAGAAAAGGGCTCGCTGACCATGCCTGGCCTCATGGTGCTAACTAGGGGACACACACTTAAAGGGAACAATCACAGAGCGTAATTCCTGGTGCCCTAAAAATAAAGGGAATAGGATAGGGGCCTGGAGGGCGGAAGCTGTCTTACACACAGTGACAATAGGGCCTTGCTGGGAAGACAACAGGTGACCCTAAACCTGAAGGACATGAGGGAGCAAGCCATACATGTCTTCGGCAAGAGCACATCACAGGGAAGGAACGGCAAGTGTTGGGATGCTCAGGTGGGACAAGATTGCTGAGGGGGACAGTGGGCTGGGACAGAGCCAGCAGGTGGGACCAGGAGGCAGGCAGGGGAAGGGGTGGAGTGAGCGCCGGATGAGAAACCACGGCAAGGCTCTGGGCAGGGAAGAGATGAAACCAGATTCCCAGTTTTCAGGGATGTGGGGAACATGGCAAGAATGCCGCCCCAGTGAGGGGACAGCCACCGAGAGGGTGGGCGAGGCTAGATTCCAGATAAGCTGTGCTTACTGCCGGACTGGTGGTGACTATGAGAAAGAGGGACGATGGTGGTTTTCCCAGCTTCCCCACCAGCCTTTCCTGCCTTCCCTCCGGTTCCAGCTCAGCCGCCTCCTCTGGATCTCTGAAGGTAGGAAGTCCCCAGGCTCAAACCTTGGCACTTTCCTCTCCCCGTAGCCACCTGCAGCTGGTCTCACGGCTTTAATATACATCATCTGTAAGCCGATATGTCTTAAATGTATACCGACAGCTTCAACCTCCCCTGGGATCAAGGCCTGCCCATGCAAATGACACGGGCCACTTGCTGTCTCGTGGGCATCTCAAACTCATGCCAAGACAGAACTCAGGTCCATTGCCACCATTCACCTGGCTGCTTGGGCTGAAACCCAGGCCACATCTGCTCCCACTCCCTTCAAAGGGATTTCCAGTCACCCTTACCTTCAGAATAGCTCCTCTAGTTCACTGCTGCCGCCCTCAACGACCCAAGCCACTGCGTGCCTTTAACAGGCAACTGACTGTTTCTCCGTTTCTGCCACTGTGTCTGCACCATTTGACTCCACACAGCCACCAAGGTGGCCTTTTTAAGGTGAAAATCAGATTGCTTCCATCCCCTGCCTAAAAATATTCCAGCGGCTTCTCAACGTATCTACCATAGAATCACACTCGACTGGAGCCTGCCCCTCTCTGACCACACCTCTCACTCACACCCTCTCTCTGCTGCAGCTGCTCCTCCACATCTCACAGCCCTCACCTGTCCTCTCTCCCTCCTCCACCTGTCCTCATTCTTCAGATCATCATAACGCTGACTCCTGCTCAGGGGTCCGGGTCTCTACTCACAGAGGCCTTTCTTGATAACCCTAAACTGACCCCACACAGACACACTAATGCATGCGCCCACCTTTACCTGCCTATTTTCCACTGGATTATTGCTTCTCTCTCCCACTAAACTAGAATCGCCTCAAGGGCAGGGTCTTTGCACAATTTCCTGCTGTATCCCTGTGCCTAGAACGGCAGACAGAGTTCTGGAAATGTCTCCATCAACTTCAACCTACTGTCAGCCCCTCAGTGTGGGGATGCCCACAGTGACCTCCTGACGTCCCCCCAGGGGACCCATAAGGACTTCCCCTGTATTTCATTTCCAGAAGCCCGTGTCAGCCCCCACAAGGGCCTAGGCCAGGTCTGTGCTCGGGCTGGGAGGTGGAGACGACTCACCCAGCTGGACCAGGTAGTAGACGGTCAGTAGGAGCTGCATCTCCTCGGAGATGGGCTGGATGGTGGAGGCACCGTACTGCTCGTATGCTCGCGAGATGGACTGGGAATTCTGGTAGCACGTGTATAGGAGAGGGCTGACCACGACATCATTCAGGTTCCCACAGAGGTAAGGGAAGTTCCCGTGGCCTGTGGAGGAACAGCAGCTACTTGGCAACCCGTCTTGTGCACAGTTTATGGCCCCACACATGTGGGTCTTCTGGGGGTGAAGATGCTGAAGGAGACAGGTGAGCTGTGCTGAGTGCCTTGAGTGCCCCTGTCCTGGGAAGCCTTGCTCATTGCATGCACCTGCTCACCCTCCTGGCACCCAGGATGTGGAGTCACCTTTTCTAACCAATGGGGCTGTGGCATTTGCTGGTTCATTCTGTCTAATCCTCTTATTTTTTTTTTACAAGTGAGGGAGCTGAAGCCCAGAAGGACTTGCCCAGAGCCAAGCAGCTGCCACCTGTCACTCCTCCAGCACCGCTGATGGGACTCGTCATGGGCAGAGCACCTTCCGGAGCTTCGCTGGGTGCTGCCTGCCAGCCCTTAACTCACTGACTCCAAGCAAGGAGGGTTCTGCCTTGCATCCTCCCGGGCTCTCTGACAAAGTGAGCTGGGAAAATATATCATTGTAGAGACCAGGAGACTGAGTCATTCTTTCTTTTCTGTTTTTGTTTTGTTTGTTTGTTTGAGACAGCGTCTTGCTCTGTCCCTAGGCTGGAGTGCAGTGGCACAATCTTGGCTCACTGAAACCTCCACTTCTCAAGTTCAAGCAATCCTCCCACCTCAACCTCCCAAGTAGCTGGGATTACAGGTGTGTACCACCACACCCGGCTAATTTTTGTATTTTTAGTAGAGACGGGGTTTCATCATGTTGCCCATGCTGGTCTCAAACTTCTGACCTCAAGTGATCCACCTGCCTCAGCTACCCAAGGTGCTGGGATTATAAGCATGAGCCACCGCGCCCGGCCCGTTAGAAGATTCATTCTGAGGATAGCCCTTAGAGGTGGAATCACCCAGGCTGGGGTCACATCTCTTTCCATCATTCTGTAGCTACATGACGCTAAGCAAGATGGTTAACTGCCCTAAACCTCAGTCTCTGCATTTGTAAAACCAGGTGAAGTTGTCAAATCTTCTTGGGGCTGCTGAGCTCCCAAAGGTGGCACGTGTGTGTTTGGGGGGGGGGCGTGTATCTTGCATGCTGGGTACTCCATTTAGTCACCAAAAACACATTTTCTGGCTTCGGCTGTGTGCTACGTGCAGGCATCCTGCTAGGCTCAGGGAGTAAAGCTGGTACCTGGGACACAGGTCATGATTTCAAAGACATTGCTTCTCAAGGGCTTCTCAAACACTGCTGGCCCCACCCAGAGCTTCTGATGCAGAACCCGGGCCTAATTCTGAATCTGGGATTAGCCCGTGAATTCATGCCTCTCATACGCTCCAGGGCAATGCAGGTGCTGCTGGACCAGGGGCTACCATTTGGGTAGCACCACTTACAAATATTACGGATGGCAAGAGGCTAGGGAAAGAGTTACTATAAAAGCAAGCACGTGACATTTGTCATAAAAGAGGAACATAGAAGTGACAAGGGGGGGTGGAGGAAAGGGACTCTAAGACAGCTTCATGGAGAAGGCATAGGGTGGAGTCTTAAAGCCTCGGCAGGGCTTGGACACATGACTGTGGGGAACAGGAATCAGGGAGGCAAGCACTTTACAGCAAGGGATGCAGCGTAAACAGAGGCAGTGGAGGGAACGGAGCACACCTGCGAATTGGACAGTCTCTGTTCTGGATCGTTAGTGTGAGACCTAGACCGGCCAGGCTTTCTTTTCTGAGGCTCCTGCTCAAAGCCGCTGCGTGTGAAGCCCCACCTGCACTGCCATGCCTTGCACCCTGTCCCAGCTTTGTTGCCTGAGCATCGTGTTCTTGGGGCCTAACACAGACACATGATGGCCACATGAAAAATACATGCAACATGACTGAAAGAATGCTGCCCTTCATTTTAGGTAGACCGTGGAATCCCATGGAAGTGCCTCAGTCATTGCCCTGTGTCATGTTAAAGTCAAAACTCAGAGTTGCACTCTACATCCTGAATACTCTGCCCGTTCTTCGTTTTTTTAGGAAAAAAGACATGTTCTTTAATATTTCTTAATTATCAGTAGGATGCTTCTCCCACTTTCCTAAAATCCTCCCTTCTCTAACCAACGAGCATGATACCAAATACAGTAATAACATATTTAGGAGGGGTCTGCGTGCACTGCGTGTGTGCCTGGTGTGTGCGTGCAATGCCCACGTGGGTATGTATGTGTGTGTCACCATGTGTCAGCCGTTCTGGTACCTACAATCACCAGTCAAGACCTGCTGAATCCCCCAGGGTTTCCCATTGCAAGGTCTCCAGATTCATCCATGGGATTTCTTCAGTTGAGCCAAAAGTCTACCCCTACATAGCATATGTTAGCCCACTGCACTGAACAGACGAAATCTAATTTTACTTGATGCTTCTACAGGAGTGACCATGGCTATCTTTGGCCAAAGTAGATTTCTTAGTCAAAAAAAACTAGTGGCATGGGTAACAACAGGATAACCCACCAAAGCAGGGCTCCTACAGCAAGGGAGTGATTTGCTTTTTCCTAATCCTCAGCACTCAGCACAGGCCTGGGACCAGGCCTGAGTGAAGTGCTGGGACCAGAAGCTGAGTGAAGCGGAGCAAATGAAGGAAAGAATGAGTGAACAGGAATGTGGACTTCACGGCAGGGAATCGTGTGTATGTATGTAAGTGTGTGTTTCCATGTGCCAGCTGTTCTGGTTTCACCTGGACCACTGTGGAAAGCTGTGACAAGCACCATCATTCCTGGCATCTGATCGGGGGCTGAACTAGTGACTGGCTCTGCCCTGTTCTTTCCTTGCCCTGGAGAGCATTTTAGGTTTGTCTCAGGAGGGTGCCCTGGAGTCGGCCCAGGATGAGGTCTCACAGTTGCCCATTTCTTGTCCCCTCCTTTAGGCTCTCCCATCCCCACGACTCACAGCACTGCTGTACTTGCCTTTAAATATCACTGGCTTGGCCTTGCATATTTTCAGCAAGTTGTCAGGAACAGACACAGGTTCTCCAGAGGTCACCACTGGAAAGGTGACTGAAGCTGCTCCCACCAAGCCAACCTGGGGCATGCAGGACATGCCTGCGCTCTCTAGGAACACCCAAGAACGTTAGTAAAGACATCAGACAAGGCATCTGCCTCTCACACACCTGACATCAGGCCGGCCAGCCGTGCTACCCCCAACCAATGTCCTTGATTACAGGAGCACCAAACTCTTAAAGTCACAGATTCCTAAGGTCAAGGGCACCTTTAAGTTCATTCAGTCCATCCTTCCCCCAGTGATTTAGTCTCTTCTTCAATATCCCTGCCAAGTGATAAACAGCCTCTTTTAAAATTTCTCAACACTGAAAGAACTCACCACTATACAGGGATCCTACACCGTATAAAGCAATTCTAACATGTGAGAGAGAGATCTTTTCTTACACCAAACACTGCCTCCTTAGAACTCCCTCACCAGTATACACATTCACACACATGCACATGCACACACACACACAACTGGTGGCAGCACTACCACCAGTACCCGGGTCTGGAATTCCGGGCGAGGCTGCCATCACTTACCATACTTAGCTCTGTTCCCACCACCTTGTGGGTAGCCACCATCTGGAGCTGATGGAGATTCTGGAGACCACCCTTTGTGGCGTTTTTTGGGGGGCCCGGAGTTTGACAAGATACCTAGACAATATTCAGAGTGTGGATTAGGCTATTACCAGGAAAGAGCTCCAATAAATCTTTCCATTGGTTTGGAGAACAATGATCTGTTTTATCTTGTTTTTTGCTAATCACAGTTTCACATGGGTTTTAAGGACCTAGCAAAATATCTAGGCATAAGGAAATGTCGATTTTTGTAAATGTTTCATTCCAAAGCTGTGTGTGTCTCAACTTTCTCTGAGTCTGAGCACCTTCGTCTTTAAAATGGGACACTAAACCCTACTCTGAAAGGTGGTTGGATCAGAATTAAAGAGAATGTATGCAGAGCACTTTGTGCAATGAACTGCAGGGAGCTTGGGCCCCACATGGTAGCCAGAATTCCCCACATCATCATCTTCACCACCATCATTGCTGTTACCGACATATTCCAATCCACTTCTGAAGGGCTGGAAGAGAGAAATACGTTTCCGCACAGGCGACAGCAGCATTTGATCCACCACTACAGCTCCACCGCTTGGGGGCAGTACTGATCTGCCTGTGCTCCCCTCCCTGCCCCAGCCTGGAAAGCTAATTTAAGACTCAAAAAAATCAAGTACAGAGGCTGGCACCCACTGCAATGAGTCATCCCCACCCACTCTAGATAACAGCATGCTCATGACTCAAGCTATCTTGGTGAATGGTTTGAAACACCAAGAATTGGTTTCCATAGTTTCTTGACTAACCAGATACAAAATTTCCCCTACGTGTAGAGATTCACGTCTCAGCCTCCGCTGCACATTTAACTAACCCGGGAATCTTTTAAAACTCTGGATGCAGCCCCGTCCCAGGTAAACCAGAAGCCCATCATGGGAGCAGGACCCAGGCATCCCAATATCTCAGAGCTTCCCCGTGATTCTAATGCATGGCCCGAGTGGAGAGGCACCAATCAGAGCAACGATTCTGCAGGTGTGACCCGAGTTGCTGCACAGAACCCACATGGGCCTGTTAAACCTGTGTGTCCCTGGGCCCCGCCTTGACCTCCAGAATCACATCTCTGGAAACAACAGTAAGAAAATACCATCCTTTATAAGCCAGCTTGGTGATTCCTTTTTTTATGAGATGGAGTCTTGCTCTCATTGCCCAGGCTGGAGTGCAATGGTGCAATCTCAGCTTACTGCAACCTCCGCCTCCGAAGTTCAAGCGATTCTGCCTCAGCATCCCGACTAGCTGGGACTAACGGCATGCACCACCATGCCCAGCTAGTTTTGTATTTTTAGTAGAGATGGGATTTCACCACGTTGGTCAGGCTGGTCTCGAACTCCTGACCTCAGGTGATCTGCCTGCCACAGCCTCCCAAAGTGTGGGATTACAGGTGTAAGCCACTGCACCCAGCCAGTCTGGTAATTCTTAAGCACACTGCAGGGTGAGAATCATTGCTTTACAGTCTCTTAAGAGTAATCCAAAAAAATATTTTCACCTCATCAGACTGAGTCAAAGTAAATAAAAAGTTAAAAGCAGAAAGTACTTTGTTTACAAAGAGCTTTCAAACCCGTGGGCTCCTTTCACCCTCCCAACAACCACTGAGGCAGCTGCTGTTTTCCTCATCCCTGTCTGCAGAGATGAGGCCTTTGACACTGCAAACATCTGTCGCTAGTTGCAATGGGAGGCCCTCCACAGGGGCTAAGCAGCCAGCTCCTCTAAAAGCTCTGCTGATCGTCCAGAGGGGACAGGGCTCGGAACCGGGTCTCAGTAAGGATGGAAGAGATGCAGGTATTTTCTCACTTTGGGAAGCTAATTCTGTAGATAGCTCTAAGTAGACCCTAAGCCCATGAGCTCTTCCCAGATGATGTCACCAGGAGCTGCTCCCATGGTACCAGTGCGGATCGACTATTTCTGAAAATGTCTCTTGGGGAGGTACTATGTGGCAGTGTGGGAGACGATTCATTATGTAGCCTGCTTGGTGCAGGACGTTCCAGCCTGCCCACTCTGTCCCAGCACCAAATGCCAGTAGGACCCTGTGTCTGGGACAACAAATCCATCCTTTACCAGAGCATTTCCCACCCTGCCCCCAGGGGGCAGCACTTCTCCATTGCGAACCAGTGACTGGCCTGAGTGACAGGCCTCAAGGCTTCAGTAAACTCCAAGTGGTATGAGACACAGTTTCTTAAAAATTGATTTTGAGCTCTCTCCTCAGAACAGACGAGAAGGCCCAGGAACTCCAACACTTCAGCTGTGCTCCACGCAACGCAACCCAGCCAGCGTCATGCCCACTAGCTGGGCTTCCCAGAAGCTGGTACCGGGGCTCTGAGATGCACATGACCAGAGTGCTGCCCTCGGGAACTGCACAGCGTCAAGGCCCTGAGAGCCACACGTGGCTGCAGGACTGAGCCTGGGATGGCTGGGAGCCCCATGCGCTCACAGGGAGCCCTCCTGCATGGAGCAGGTGTTCCCTGAGTAACCTCAGAAAGGCGGTTTAATAGGTGGGTGTAGAGGGCAGCCCAGAGCTGGGAAGCAGGCACAGGGCACAGAGACAGGAGACGGGGCCACGGGGGTGGGAACTGAGCTGCCCAGAGCAGCCAAAACAGCAGGGAATGAGGTTCAGCAGGTGGGCCAGGGTCAGATTCTGGAAAGGCTTGTGTGCTTCCCTGGGCAATCTGGAGGAGCTCCATCTCTCACACCCCTCCACGGAGCATGGCAAGGAAAATGCAGTCAGTCCACACAGGGGGCTTCCTAGGGCCACCTTCACAGGGTCCCGGGCTGAGGGAGGCCCTCGTCTCCCTGCTGTTCAGTGTGGAGGCTGGGGGTCCACAGACCTCAGCCCAGAAGGGAGGCAACAGCAGCCTAGTATCCCCAGCCCCGGGGGGCCAGCTCTGCAGCCAGAGGGTTGTCCTCAAGGCAGCACCCGGCAGAGAAGCAGCAGTCCCTGGAAGAAAGCAGAAGGCTGCCTGCGGCTTGGCTGCTCTGGAGGACGAGACTCGGCTACTGCCTGGGACTCGGCTGCTACGGGTTCGGGCTCCAGGATGGAGGCGCTGGTTGGAACTACATTCGCTCCTTCAGTGAAGAATGAGACAATTCACGAGATTTTCACCAGGGAGGTCCTCCACCAGCACGTGGAGTGGGAGCATGGAGACTGGATTCTAGGCTTGGCCCTGCCTCTCTGGACCTCTGTCTCCTCCCCTGTAAAACAGCGCTGGCCTAGATGGTTTCTAAGGGCTCCTCCCGTTTGATGTCGCGGATCCTCAAATCCAATTTGGCGGAGTGCATAATGGAGGAAGGAAAGACGAGAATGGCTTATGAAGTGGCTCCAGTTGAGCATGGTGGGGAGAGCACTGGACTGGGAATCCACAAGCAGGTCCCCAGGTGGCTCCGCCCATTGACAGCTTCCTCAAACTCTCCTCTGGCAGGAGGTCTGCTCAGCTCCTTCACTCACCTCTCTCATCTGTATCCTCACCTCCTCATCCTGTTTTGCTCTCTTTCTCCCATTCCACCTCTACATGATGCTTCCCCAACTTCTAAGTTGCAGCTCAGTTATCGCCTCCTCCAGGAAGCCTTACCTGAACAGACCAGCCTCAGTGATGATGCTGATTTGGATGAGAACAGGAACAGCTGGTATGAATTAGTGAGCTGCCAGGTGTGCTCTGACCTTTCATACAGCACCTCATCCCTCTTAACCCTTGGAGCAGAATTCTCATCTCCAGATGAAAAAACATTTATTGAGACTTGGCCAAGCTCCCCTGACTAACAAGAGACAGCGGTAGGTTTTGAATTCGTATTTATCTGATTCAGAAGCCCAGGTTCTTCCCCAGCAACACACCGCCCACTATTGCTACAAAATTCTACCGTCCTCCAGCTGCGCAGCCCAAAGGACAGGTCACTTGCCATCACCACAGGTGTCTCACTGCTCCTTGGCACACATGACATCTCCCAAGTGTCACTCATACAGCACCAGGGCCTGGGCCCATACCCACGGACTCAGGAGGCACCAGGCCCAGACCCACAGACTCAGGAGGCACCAGGCCCAGACCCACGGACTCAGGAGGCACCAGGCCGAGACCCATGGACTCAGGAGGCACCTGTGGTCCTGGCCTGACTCTCATGGAAGCCACACCAGACTCCAGGAGGCTCAGCGGCCCCAGCCCAGCAGCTCCCATGCCCCCTCTGGCGTTGGCCCAGAGAAGAGCAGGATCCCCAGGATGGCCAGGACAGGCAGCGCTACCTAAAGCCGACGGACGCGGCAGGGTCAACAGGTTATTCTTTGCCAGCTGTTGGCACTTCGGGGAATCTTTGCCGTTGAAAACAGCCGGACCCATTGCTGCACTTAGTGAGGGGTGATCAGAAGCTGGTCCTGAAAGCAGATAGAAGGCAAAGAGGAGAGTCAGTTCACAAGAATGCCCTGGGTGCCAGACAAGGAGGAAATCATTTTCCTTGCAGTTTCACAAAGTCGCTTTTCCCCAGCAAGTCTCATCGGGAGGTCAGAATTCCCAACAGTGATTCTGCTGCACTGAGAAGACACATGCAGACACACACACACACACGTGCACATGGACTCCTGCACACACTCCTGCATACACACAAGCACACACATGCACACACACCTATATACATGCACACATAGGAACATGTACCCTCCTGCTCACACCTCATTGGACACACAGCCTGAGTGAAAGAAGGACCGGGGGACTTTCTGAATTCCAGGACCACACCTGAAACTTCTGCTTCCTTCTACATTCTCTCTCAAGACCTCTGGTTGATATGTTTTGGCTGTGTCCCCACCCAAATCCCACTTGGAATTGTAGCTCCCATAATCCCCCTGTGTCATGGGAGGGACCTCGTGGGAGGTAACTGAATCGTGGGGGTAGTTTCCCCCATACTCTTATGATAGTGAGTAAGTCTCAAGAGATCTGATGGTTTTATAAAGGTCAGGCTCTCTTGCCTGCCACCATGTAAGACGTGCCTTTGCTCCTCCTTTGCCTTTTGCCATGATTGTGAGGCCTCCACAGCCATGTAGAACTGTGAGTCCGTTAAACCACTTTCCTTTATAAATTGCCCAGTCTTGGTACGTCTTCATAGCAGTATGAAAATGGACTAATACATCTGGAGTCTAGGAGAGCAGTCGGGTTTGCAGCTACCTGGGTGCAGGCTGTTCATAGGACCCAGGGCTCCCAGGTCTGAGGGTAATTCTGGGGGCAATCCTGGCTTCTAGTCTCCTGGGGCTGACCAAACTGTTTAGGTTGCCCACGTCAACCACAATGGTCTGGAAAGAGCTCAGGTCAGGAGTGGCATTGAATGTTTCCAGCGGGTTTAGGAGGGTGGATCTGAAGCCAGATGACATGTGTCTGAGCCCAGTTCCACTACTTCCCAGCTGTGCAACTCTGGACACTTACTTAACCGCCTATGCCTCGGTGTCCTCATCTAGAAAACGGGGCTGGTCATTGTAACAACTGTGACAATGACATGAGTTAGCAGAAAAAAGTGCTGAGAATGGTGCCTGGCATGTGGCACGCTCTGAGTACTTGCTCATGCTACCATCTTATTTGATTCCTACAACTGCCCTGCAAATTAGACAAAAGAGACTTTCCAACTTTACAGACAAGAAAATGGAAGTTCAGAGGGCTTGAGTTGCCCCAAATCACTCAGCTGAAAGGTGGCAGCACTGGAGCTTACACCCAGGCACCCAGACAGCAAAAACAGCAGGCTCTTCAGTCCATGGTGGCAGAGGCACAGGGGGCCTGGGCATGGGGAAGCAGTGAGGAGCTCTGGGCCTCTGGAGGAGAGTACGTCCCAGACCCGTGCCCAGGGGATAGAGAGGCCAGGTAGGTACAAGGGCACTGGCTCCCTCTCAGGGCCAATGCACCTCTATAGACCCTCTGGGCAGGAGACATGAAAACAACCAGTGACCTTCCTGAGGCTCGGGAAGGCTGGTATCTACTGTGATGACAATCACCATGCTTAGTAAGTCTGTGCACCATGGCAAGATGCCAAGCATGTGAATCAGAAACACCGAATGTCACCTCTTGCCTCCACCTTCTCCTGCCCACGAGGTCATAGGCAAGCACCCAGCCTCAATGAGCCTCACCTTCCCAATCAGTAAAATGCAGAAACTGATGCCTGCTCACAGCATGGTTGTTGAGCTTCAAGGTGATCACAAAGCAGGGGTGAGCCAAGCACAGGATGAATGGCGGTGGCAATGTGGGCTTTTCCGCCCCTTCTAGCAATTCGTTCAAACTCTGACTCAGCACCTTTACATAGAGAGCTCTATGCTATGTAGGGGGCTGGGGATTGCTGCAGAGGGATCCTGCATGTGTCCTCACCAGGTGATCCCACTGTGTATCAAACAGGAACAAAGAAAAGCTCTGAAATTAAATGAAAAACCTAGCATTCTTTGTTGAAAAGTATTACACATTCAAGATAAAATGTAAAGGCATTATAGAAAAAGATAGCAGCCCCCTGACTGATTATGAAGAATGCTTGACTACATGGTCACCTGGACACATCGGAGACATGCCAGGTCTGTGGTTCCAGCAGCTCTGGCGTGTCTCTGCCGCCTCACCTGCCTGCTGCGCTCCCATCAGGATGCCAGGGTTCGTTCCCGGAGTGGGCTCGCTGGGGAAGGAAGCCAGAGGCCCTGCGCTCTCCAGAGCCGGGAAGAGGGAACCGGAACAAGTACTGGCGGGGATCTGCCGGCTTCTGAACTCTAAGGGGGCAAGATGCACACGTGAAAACCAAGTCACTCTCTCCCAACAGTTACGAAAGCAGGTTCTGGAATGGAATGTGTCCTATGGAGAGTGACCTATGTAGACAGCCACACAAGCTGCCACCATAGCCCGGTCTTTGCTTCAGCGTGAAGCCAGGCGGGTGGGGGGGGCGGGGGGTGCAACCCTCTACCTGTGACTCCAGGCC